>NC_027752.1:167336-178458 GCF_000695525.1 Brassica oleracea var. oleracea
TTGAACAACACCGATTTTTTTCTGAAGACAATTTGAATATCGGAACGGGAACTTGCCCATTGCTTTTAATATGTAACTCGCTTCTTGAGCAAATATCCGGCAAGTCCAACCTCGATTTTATGTTGTCTTTTGTCTTCCCTGGGACATTCAATATTGTATTCATGATGTTCTCAAAGAAATTCTTCTCTATATGCATCACATCAAGGTTGTGGCGCAGAAGGAGATCCTTCCAATATGGTAACTCCCAAAATATACTCTTCTTGTGCCAGTTGTGATGAACACCGTAAGAATCAGGCATATTACGAGGGACATGCCAATTACCACCCCAGCGAACTGTTTCGTTAGCTCCGTAGTAGTCGATTTGCGCTTCAATTTGTTCTCCAGTTAGATATGGAGGAGGAGTGTCTCTCACAACCTTTTTGTGCCTAAACAAATTCTTGTTTCTTCGGTACGGATGGCCAACTGGAAGAAATCGACGGTGACAATCGAACCAACTTGTCTTTCTACCATTCTTCAGTTGAAATGCATCTGTCGTTCCATTACAATATGGACAAGCTAATCTCCCATGTGTAGTCCATCCAGACAACATCCCATAGGCAGGAAAGTCACTTATGGTCCACAAAAGCATAGCTCGCATCGTAAAATTCTTCTTCGTTGAGCAGTCATACGTCCTCACCCCTGTTGACCACAAATCTTTCAACTCTTTTATCAGTGGTTGTAGGAAAACATCAAGTGACCTTTTTGGATGCTTCGGACCGGGTATTAATATGGTCAAGAATAAAAACTCCCGTTGCATGCACATCTCCGGTGGCAGGTTGTATGGCGTAAGAAAGACAGGCCACAATGAATATTGTCTCCCTGACATTCCAAATGGACTAAATCCATCTGTGCATAATCCGAGGTACACATTCCGGCTATTGCTAGCGAAATTCGGATGTACTTTGTTAAAATTTTTCCAGGCTCTTGCATCTGATGGATGAGTCATCTCACCATCCGTCTGAGTATGCTCGGCATGCCACCTCATCTTTCCAGCAGTCTGCTCCGATTGGTACAATCTTTTCAATCTATCTGTAATTGGTAGGTACCACATCCTTTGGTACGGTACCCTATTACGTCCCCTTCCTTGCGGCTTGAATCGTGGTTTCTTGCAGAATCGACATTCTTCCAACTTCTCATCATCTCCCCAGTAGATCATGCAGTTGTCGATGCAAACATCTATCATCTCCGAAGGCAACCCAAGACTATAAACCAGTTTCTGAATCTCATAATAAGAATCAGCAGACTCATTGTCTTCCGGCAAATACTCTTTAAATAAATCTGCCCATTCGTTCATGCAACTTTCAGGTAGATTGTGATCAGTTTTAATATTCATCATTCTAGCAGCCAATGACAATTTAGAGAGACCTTCTCTACAACCACTGTAAAGTGGTTGATTTGCCGCATCTAACATTTCATAAAACTTTTTTGAATCTATGTTAGGTTCTTCATCTTCATCATCATGAGCTACGAATGCATCAGTTACCATATCATGAACCCTATCATAATCTACCATCGGCTGATCCTCCTGATGGTAACTATGTGCATTATGCAATTGATGATCAACCGGTTCTTCTTGAAAGTTGCTATTACTACTAATAGCTTCATTCTGATCATAACTATAACCTTCTCCATGTTGCAACCAGATATAATAATTTGGCGTGAAACCTCTATTTACTAAATGCTTCCAAACATTTTCACGATTTGCCAACTTTGAATTGTTACATTTCCTACAAGGACAGAATATTTTACCGCTTTCTTGGGCGAGCGGTGTAGAATCTGCTTGATGCATAAAACGCTCCAACCCAGCAAGATATTCTTTCGTCACTCTCCCGTTAGCATCTCTATGCATATACATCCACCTCCGCAACTCGAAAATATTTCCCAAGCCCGACCTTTTTTTCACGTTTTTTTTCTTGTTGGTGTGCTTAAAATTATGTTCAAACCTCCATATATATAGAAAATTTTCGAATCTGGTAGTTGAATTTTGCTAGGAATTTACGACGAAAAATTAGGTTGGTGGCAAAAAAAACGTGTTAAGTTGGTGGATTTCTCGTTCTTTCCTCGTAAGGTATTTCCTCGTAAAAATCATGCTAAACTTACGACGAATTTGCGACGAAACACATTTTTCTCGGAAAAACCACGTCAACTTACGACGATTCTACGAGGAAAAGCTTTACTCGGTATTTTACAAGGCCATTACGAGGAAACTTTATTTCCTCGCAATTTCATCGTTAAGTCATCGTAATTTCACGAGGAATAGTTTTCCTCGTTAAATTTCCTTGCTAAAACTGTGTTTTCTTGTAGTGATCTTCCCCCAGAATCTGGGAAAAAGTGCGACCAAAACTCCATCTTGGAGCCGAAAACCGTTGAAACTATAGATTTTGAAACATCGATGTACGCTTTGAAATACATCAATCATCTACGATCGATCCAAAAAAATCAACAAAGATTTTCAGATCGAGAGTCGATTGGACAAAGAGACCAAAAGCGTAGATCGAGAACTGATTCCAGATCAAACCGGAGAAGAAGCCGGCGAAAGGACGGTGCTATCAGAGCCACTGCTTTCCCGGAGACGAAAGCCGGTAAAACCGGTGCTGTTAGAGCCACCGTTTCCCAGAAACGAAAGCTGGCGATAGCGGTATAGAAAGAATCACCGCTTCCCAGAATCAAGCTTGCTGACCGGAGTTGAATTTGATAGAAGCTCCGGTTGAGGTTTCATCTCAATCCTTCCTCTGTGTCGGATTAAGGAGAGAAGACAGATCAAAAGGAGAGAGAAACTTAAAGAGGGTTTGACTGTCAATTATCCTTCCTCTTCTGTTTTTTCTTTCTTATTCCAAAAATAAAAACTCTTACCTTAATTTTTTTGGATTAATGAAATACAAACGTCAATTATATCTTTCTTACCAGAGTTGTTGGAATAATGTTTATGCCTCGCTGTGTTCAAAAAAAAAAAAGTTTATGCCTCGCTGGTTTTTTTCCTTGGTATATAGTGTTGCAGAAGCTCTTAAATTAAGCATGGACATTTTGGTTATCAATTTGGTTTATATGAGTTCAAATATAATAGTGTGTAGGTAAATGACTAGAAAATTTATATAAGAACTGGTAAATTTTTAGTTCCGATAGGATTAATTGGACAATTTCAGATAAATATCAAGACACTTTTTTAAAAAAAAATCGGGAATTCTAATACTTTTTGATAATTAGTTTATTTTTCAAATATTTTTAGATACATTTGATACATTTGATACATTTTAAATTATGTAGATATATATTTTTGGTTATGTTATATATACATAATTAACATTTTTATAAATTTGAGTATCCGTTCAGTTTCCATTCATTATTCCAAATATAAAAATATAGAAACCGTTTTAATATTTAAGAGCTTTAATCCAGTTCTAATTATTTCGGTTTAATTTTTTTCAGATCTAATTTTTTATCTAGGCCTATCCGAGACAATTGATTTCCTAATTTTTGCTTGTACAGAAAGAAAAGAATATAGTAATTTCTATAAGATCAAAACTAAATTAACGAAGCGTTTAAAACCAATCTAACTATTTACCTTGGTGGTGGTACACAACATAGTAAGGTGTCGGTTTGAAAATTCCCAATCATTCTATGCACTACCGCTGACTGACAGCAAAAAGGGTGTCATTATACTTTTTTTTTTGTCATCTGGTAGATTAAGATTAGATCAAACATCATTTTACACAAGGACGTTAGAAATATTGCCTACCCTTAGAGAGCCAAGAGCCAGCGAGATAACATGTACCACCCAGAGCCAAAAGTTGAACATAACACAAACCCCTAAAACTAACAAAGACAAAGAAGAAAAAAGATGCCGAGAGGCCGGAAAAGAAAACATCAGGAAAGGAGTGCTCAACCTTGCACTCAACACGAGCTTACCTAACTAGAACTCATCAACATTTAACACAACTTGAGAAGAGCAACGAGATAGACTGGAAGCACACAAACATCACCAACACATAAACTGAATCGAGAGAGGTTAGAATCCTTAACCGTCGATGTAAACACCTTTCAATCCCAACTAAGACTCGCCATTGGACCTTGAGTGGGCTCTCCACGCGCCTCATATGCATCATCACCCCACGGCGAAGCCTATAAAAGTTTTCCGAACACGTCTTATTCACGCAGCCGGTAAGTGGATAATAACCACTCCAAATCCAGGACTATCACGATCAAATTGGCGGCAATCGACCAACAATAAAACATTCGCTCCGATATACATCTATCTCCTTCCGTTCTTCTCAAAACTAAGGTTGAGCTCGAAAAGGCTCTGACCATCAAAGATCAACAACCACCGGAGTTGACTCCAATGAAGCACTCCCAAGCCCAAGCAAGACGCCAAGCCACATCCGCTGCTAAGCCTCACACACCCGTCCACTATGGCCACTACTGCTTGTCCCAGAGAGGAAACAGAGGGTAGAGCATGTTTCCAAGCCTCACGCGCCGACATCGAAACAACCGGAGACAAGATCTACAAAGAGGAAAACGAGATCTGACACGGTCAACAACCATAAAAGCCGACTTCCTTACCCTACAACCAAAGATGCCTCGTCGATGCTCTAGAGAGGAGCCCTAGACCGCTGAATCTAGCTCTCCCGGAGTAGATTTTGGGTTCCAACGCCGAACAAGCCCCAACCAAAGACACCATAAATATTGACGCCGACAAGGAAGAGGAGAAGGAAAACAAAAATAAAAGGATGAGAGGGAAGAGATGCAACCGACGATGACCGGAGAGACCGAACGCCGGTGCTCGAGAGTTCGATTTACCTTTCGCCGCTTTTTTCTCTGTACTTTTTGCTGAACACTTTTACGAGGTGTCATTATACTTATGTATGTGTATGTGTATATATATATATAGTATTGTGGTGTGTAAGTCAACGACTTAATTTCTGTAAAAACTAAACGCTAAAATCAATAATTCATTATATCCATTATTAATGCAGGGTAAACAAAGAACTCTAACATATTATTATGAGTGAAAAAGGTGAAACGACTTTTTTTTTTCATGGCCAAATAAAAGAAAGAATCGAAATTAAGAAAGGTTGCATAAGAATAGAGAAAAAGACGAAGAAAAGGAGGAGGATAATGCTACACCAAACGTGTTGCCTTGTCAACATCTCTTAATTGAGCAACCACTTATTGCACTTACTCATGAGTCATGAACTTCTTCTCCCCACTTTGCTCTCTTCCCAGTATACAGATAATATGCCCTCAGATTACCGTTTACATAATTATAATCATGTGCGCAGTTAGGAACATTTCTCTAATACTAATTTTCTTCAGTATCAAGTAATGTCAAGATCCTAGCTAGCTGATAATACATTATAAATACAATGTCATTTATACACTTAGCTTGTGCCATAACTGGAGCAGTAGACATATATGATTGCCTAAGACAAATAATATGTCTAAAGCTCCTATTAAATTAAACTAATTAAGCTCCTGTGTGTAAACTCACATGCTATGTCCATAAAATAAGCAAATCTTAACTGGAACACTGGCTAAAAGAAGAAATTCATTATATTTATTACGAGTGAAATGGTGAAATAGGAAAAAAAGAAGAAGAAGAAGAGAGGTGAAATAGGTCAATTAAAAAATGGTGAAATAGGTGTAAAGAAGAAAACGAAATAAAACAGAAGGAAGGGGGGGGGGGGGGGGGGGGGGGGGGTGAGGAGGTTCTTGTAGAATTATTACTAGTACTAGTATAGTATAGTACATAGTGCGGGTCAATCTTATTATTTGAGCTTCATTGTTATATGAGCCGGAACAAATTACGAAAGTCCAGTTAATTATTTATAATGGGTTTCAGTTGGTTTTATATCTTGGACTGATCCTAAACCTGACGAAAGGTTTGGAGCTATTCTCGGCCGGTCGCTGTAATCAAGACTTCTATTCACAGAGAGCAGTCTTTCTTCTGAGAAACGCCTTAGAAGCTGTTGGAAAGTTGTAAGATGATTGATGTGGACTACAACAAGTGCTACCATCATCTTAAAAGCTTCTTGATCGGGCTTGGAGTAGTATATGTATAAAGAGTTTGGGCAGCAGGCCCTTATGTTCTCCCATGTGTTTAGAATTCGAATTTCTCCATTTTCAATTTTGTGTGAATGGTAAAGTTCATACATGTCCCTCAGGCAGCAACACCATACTGTATGTGATGGAGAATGCGAGAGACGAGCTGAAGAAGAAAGGCAACGCAGCACAAGAGTGGGGACTTGGCTTATTTCCTATTTCGGACCTGGAATCACCTTCGAAGGCCTTCTCATCCGCAGCCTCACCTCTCCCTAATTTTCAAATATGGAAATATTATGAAAAAGAAAGACGAATAGACATACTAAGAGCCACAAACATATTATACTTAACTGTTGTTTAATTTGATTCGAATAAGTAACAGCATGTAATAAGCGTTGTTAGGAAGAGAAAGAAAAAGAAAAACACATATATATTAATAATACTAAATGGCATGTGATTAGGAAGGAATGTTTAGAAAAGGTCAAAAGCAGCAGCACGTGTCAGTAGCGGAAAGACTCATCCACTTGGAACCACACAAACAAGAAGAGACGAAACCCATTGCTTCTACTAAAAACAAGGCTTCCACCTTTTTTTAATTCACACGCCCGCACCAAAACACTTGCATCAAAAAAGCCATGAACTTATCATGCATTGATTTTGTCATGTTCAGCAGTCGTGGACAACATGACGAGGGCAACATGTCACGTCCCTCATGGAAGAGGGAGAGATCGAATCATCTAATTAACTTGTCTCCAAACCAAGACGAAGAGCTTGCCAACTGTCTTGTCTTGTTATCCAATTCGGGGGATCATTATAATAGTGGTGGCCATCACAACAAGCATGGACATGGCAAGGGTAAAACTATCAAAAAACAAAAGACCTCACAATCTTTCCAATGCAAAGCTTGCAAAAAGGTGTTTACGTCGCATCAGGCATTGGGTGGACACAGGGCAAGCCACAAGAAAGTGAAGGGTTGTTTTGCCACTCAAGATAAAGAAGAAGAAGAAGAAGATGAAGATGAAGATGAAGATGAATACAAAGAAGAAGATGATGAAGAAGAAGAAGAGGAGGAAGAAGATAAAGCAACAGCGGCCGATCACAATAATATTATTACAAGAAAAAGATCCAACGCCCACGAATGCACCATCTGCCATCGCGTATTTTCATCGGGACAAGCCTTGGGAGGCCACAAGAGATGTCACTGGTTAACACCTTCCACTTATTTTCTTATGACGCCACTACATGATTCTTCTTTTGCCGCAAGATCTCAGATGCTAGAACAACCATCTCTAGATCTCAACTTAGCTTGCCAAGAGTATTCCGTTGATCCAACGGTCATGAGAGTGGGGAGCGATGATGGTGGCAACAATCATAACGCTACTGCACCTGATTCATGGTTAAAGCTCGCTAGAGGTGATTGGTCTTAACCGCTGACTAGTTATTATTGGTTAAAGTTGCTAATTATATTCATTCGATTCACATACCAATTACGAGCATCAAATTATATAAGCGTAAAGCCGTTCGCTTCGCTGTGCTAGAGAGCTATACTAATACACGTATAAGACTTATAGTCACCATTTGAAAAAGTAAACGGTATCTATTTTTTTTTGTGTGGGCGAAAGATCACCTATGGCTGTCCTTACATGTTGAAAGGCAGCTTAATTTATAGGCGTCGATATAGTATAGCTAACGATTTTTTGTCATAATTAATTTAATTCATCCTTGTCTTAAAGAGTCGTCGTGATTTACTTGTTTGGCAATATCAAGAACGAAATACATGTACACAATCTCAAAATACATAACAGCTTAATTAATTAACAAACATGAAGAAGATCCGAAAGAAGAAAATATCACAAATAGATGAATCAAATTGACCAAGCCGCTCTTACTACACACACTGCAACTAGTAAACGAAATTGGTGGTCACCATCCACTGATCAGTTGGTGTGTGGACCTCAAAGTCTGTTAAGTTTGAGGGAGAAATTGGTCATCTTGAGTGAGGCAAGATAAATTCTTTTTTCCATTGTACAAACAGTGGGGAAGATGACTCTACTCACTCTTTTCTTTTATATATATTGGAAACTTTGTACTCATGTTTTATCCTCAAGGCCCAAAGCTAGCAAGGTATACAAAGCAATCATGAAAAAAAAAAAAAACTACAAAGCAATCCCGAATGCGAAAGGTAGGGGGGGGGGGGGGGGGGGCTCCTCTACCTTCGTATCGGATGCCTTCTCCTGCATTCCAAAGACGAGTGTATGTTATCATCTCCTTTCTAGTTTGTTTCAGATCATCTCATACTTTGTCAGACCAACAGTTACCTCTTTGGTCGGATCCCATCTTCTTCACAGTCCATCACTCCGCTTAGTTCCCCAAACATCTCTTTATGTCCTTTGCTGTCAACATCCCCCTGCCCACAATGTAAGTTAGACTACATCCACCACCAGTACCACCCTTCCCAATCTAACTTCGAGAATTTTCCATAGTTTTGTTCTTTCTACACGAACCAGTTCACTAACATTTCATTATTTATCAAAAGCACAGACTTTGTTTCACTCCAGTCACCAACCAAAAAAAGGACATTGCAACTGACTCACTGTATTCGTAACAAGGATAAGTGCACCAAAGTTTAGTCCGTTCTCTAACACGTGTCTAAAATTTACCACATTGTTTTTGTTTATAAACAACTTCATAATAATACGTAGCATGTACTCTCGATAAAACCCACTTTATATTTATCTGAAAATATCAGAGAGAAAAGCTACCCGGACTCTAACTCAGGGTTACTAACACAGAGTCTAACTAAAGACTAATTAGTTACATTAGCCCTGTTCGGTAAAGGATCGCAGCGTCAGCGTCAATCCTTCAAAACAATGCCTAATTGTAAGTTTCTTGAGGCTTAAGGATGCGGAGAATAAATGGCGGTGACACCCGCGTTTGACGTCGAAGGCAATTCCGATGAACGCTGTTTTATTCAGCGTCACTATATTCAGCGGCAACACTCTGTAAAATAAACACAGCGATCTTCTTTTAATTCTTTACTGCTATATTTATCAATCGATGACGTTTAAATTATCGCCGCTTGACGCTAACGCTGCGACAACCTAAAGAACAGGGCTATTATATATTTAGTAGGGAATAGTGAAGCCCTAAGACCATGATTATTGCAGTTTCTTAGGAGGGTTTTTAAACAAATAACAACATTTAATTAAATGAAAACTAAATGAAACTGTAATAATCGATCCTTAATGTGGGTCTTTGATAACCGATCCTTAAGTTTTTAAAGAGCAAACGTGTCACTCAGCCCTTAATTTTTCTGTTATTCTTTTTCTTCTCTTGTCTTATCTGATGGCTTTCGTAACCTGCAATTGTTTGTTCAATTGGTTTCTCTTAGATGGATCTCCATTTCTCTGTTTCTATGTCTCTGTTGAATCTAATTTTTTTTTTTGTTTTTGGTAGATCGTGAGCATAGATGCTGGTCCGTGGTCGTGAGCAGAATCGCCGGAAGTGAACCCATGACGAATCAGAGACTCCGCCGGTGAGGATCAAAAGAATAAGAAGACGCCGTGGCCATACCAGTCAATCTTCCTGTTTCGGGTGGTGAAGGAAGATGATGACGTGGTGCCTGAAGGCAGCGTGTCTTTTTTTTTTTTAGGTTTAGATTTTTTTTTTTTGGTTTAGTGTATACCTAAAATTGAGATGGTTTGATTTTATTTTTTTAATTTATGGTTTAGTTTTGTAAACCAAAATGTATTTGTAAGCCACTTTTAATTAATAAATAAATAAATTTATTTTATTTTTACTAATAAAACAATTTTCGATTTAATTTTAAATTATTTTATTTTAAATTATAATTATTTTGGTTTATTGTTGAAATACCTTTAAATATCGTCAATATGATGTTTGTTCAAACAAAAATTCGTGATAGACAATCAACAACTGAAAGCTGATTTGGTTGAATATATATGGCGTAAAATTGGACGTGATCGAAGACACCGGAACTTCACATGTCGATCTCACGTATTCTACAGATATCCCTTCAAATATCGCCAATATGATGGGTGTTCGAATTAGAATTCGTGATAGACAAATACATCAACAGCTCAAAGCTGATTTGATTGAACATTTATGGAGTAATTTTGGATGTGATGAAGACAACAACTGAGTTCAGAATGTTTCTTTCAAATTATTCTCGATTATTCTACTAATCTTTATTTTTATGTTTTTTATATCAATGTTTTAAATGTTATCTTTTAATATGTTTTATTTAATAAATAAATTTTATCTAAATTTTTTTTTTTTTTTAAGAACCTCTAATTCAGAAACTCCCATTGGACCGTTCAAAATGGAAATTTCTTAACTAGAGTTCTTAACCCCACTTAAATACATTTAAAATATTAAATAATCATTAAGAAACCCACTTAAGGATCATGGGATAATTATGCTCTAAGAGCATGATTATTGCAAAGACTCATATTAGGGGTTCTTATTACTTTTTAATGCATTTAATAACAAAAAGTGAAATAAGAGACAAGGTTAAGAAACCCACACATTTTAGTGGTCCATTGCAAGGTTCTTAATTTAGGGATCTTAAAAAAAAAATCATTAAACATTTTTTTTATTAAACTTAACATTTTTTTATTAAGTAAAACATATTAAAAGATAACATTTTAAACATAGATTTTTAAATAAAAACATAAAAACAAAGATTAGGAAAATAAACGATAATAATTTGAAAGAAGCATCGGAGTTCAGTTGTTGTCTTCATCACGTCCAAATTTAAACCATACATGTTCAACCAAATCATCTTTCAGTTGTTGATGCATGTGTCTATCACGAATTCTAGTTCGAACTCCCATCATATTGGCGATATTTGTAGGCATATCTGTAGAATATGTGAGATCCACATGTGAACTTCCGTTGTCTTCTCCTTGTTGGAACTCGGAAACATCAAATTGAGTGTATCCATCTCGTTCGTCTTCTACTATCATATTATGGAGTATGATACATGCTCTCATAATCTTTCCGATTTTGACTTTATCCCAAAAAA
>NC_027752.1:178999-208616 GCF_000695525.1 Brassica oleracea var. oleracea
AAATCGACAAAACAATTTCAATCACAACTCAGAACATCGACTAGGCCTTGGCATGCAAATCAATTAACTATCCTAAATCAATTAAAGGAAACACAATCAATGATCCTTACTTGAGATATGTTTCTTGATGACTCAGAAGCAAAAGAAAGAGAATGAATTTGAGATTTGGTTCCGAAATTCATCTCTTCTCTTTTAATAAGCAGAAGAAGAGCATCTGAAATCGCAAAGGCCGGGTCTGTCGGGAAGAAGAAACGGCTGATACAAGAATCAAGAAAAGCTTGTGTTTTGGAAATCGAAATCGCATAAGGCGTGGGTACTGGGTAGTTTGCATTAACTAGGGCTAGTCTACTAGGGGTAACTTAACTAAGCTTTAACTTGGGTCTAGTCGGATACCCGTATGGATCCCGGATATAACCCGTATCCGACCCGGTACCCGACCAAATTTAAAACCTCATCCGATCGGGTATTTTCCTTTACCCGAACCCGATCCGAAACCCGATTTTTCGGGTAAATACCGGTTCAGATCCGGGAAATATGCCAAGGCCTAACACAGACCAAAAGCCTTTTCAAATTAAAGCTTTATTTGTGGAAGAAAATATATGAAAGGCTGAAAGCTAGTGTCATATTGAAAAGGGGCCTGATTATATCCTGTAAAAATGATCGAACTTTGACATCAAGAACGACAAAAAGAGTAAAATGTTGGAAAATTTTGCATAAGAACAAGTTAAAGAGGAAGAAGACGCACAATTTTTATAGAATTTTTTACATCAAGAGGCACTTTATCACTTTTCAATTACATCGAAGGCCACAATGTACTTGGAAGACACTTTCTCATGGGACCTACAGCGAGAACATACACATTTGCCCTGAATGAGAAGAAAATGAGATATTTCTTAGACAAGAGGAATATAAAAGGTGTTTTTTTATTATTGTTTACTCTAATTCTTAATTTTTTTTTTGTTGATTTTAAAATTAAAAATACATATAGCAAATTTTGTTGATATAATAAATTATATTTTTTTATTCTCTATAATTTGATATCCACTTTGATATATTTTTCTATTATATTTTAAAATCTATCTTTGTACACGTATTCAATGATTGTGTTATGGATGAGTGATATGTGGATGTTTGAAAAACATAGATAACTACATGTATAATATAAGATCACCTTTATCCCCAGAGACCATTAGGGTCTCTTAATGACTTCTTTAGTAATAAATAAGTGTTAAGAACCTTAGTTAAGATACACTTAATTTTCCATCCTCCATTGCAAGTTTCTTAAGTATGAGTTCTTTAAAAAAAAAAATTAAAACATAAATTTATTTAAGATAAAATTTATTTATAAATAAAAAATAACAAAAGATTACATATTAAACATAGATTTAAAAAGAACATACAAACAAAGATTAGTCAAATAAACGATAATAATTTAAAATAAGCGCCGAGCTCAGTTGTTGTCTTCATCACGTCCAAATTTACGCCATATATGTTCAACCAAATCATTTTTCAATTGTTGATGCATTTGTCTATCACGAATTGTAGTTCGAACACCCATAATATTGACGATATTTGTAGGGATATCTGTATCAAAATGAGATCGACATGTGAACTTCCGTTGTCCTCAGCTTGTTGGAACTCCGAAAGATTGAATTGAGTGTATCCATCTCGTTCGTCTTCTACTATCATATTATGGAGTATGATACATGCTCGCATAATCTTCCCAATTTTTACTTTATCACAAAAAAGTGCTGGATTTTTAACAATGGCAAAGCGAGCTTGCAAGACTCCAAAAGCACGCTCGACATCTGTTCGGACAGCTTCTTAACATTGAGTAAATAAAACTGCTTTCGGCCCTTGTGGTATTGGAATAGATTGGATAAAAGTTGCCCATTTCGGATAAATACCACCGGTGAGATAGTAAGCCAAATGATACTCTCTTCCATTGACATAGTAAGTGACTTGCGGAGCTTGACCATTTATCATGTCATCAAAAACAGGTGAGCGATCAAGAACATTGATATCGTTTAAGGTACCTGGAGGTCCAAAAAATGCGTGTCATATCCAGAGATCATATGAAGCAACCGCCTCTAAAACGATTGTTGGTTTACCCGAACCAGGAGAATATTGCCCTTTCCAAGCGGTGGGACAATTCTTCCACTCGCAATGCATACAATCGATGCTTCCTATAATCCCGGGAAATCCACGTTGCTCTCCAATATCAAGTAGACGTTGAAGATCAGCCGGTGCTGGTCCTCTTAGGTACTCATCACCGAATAAATTTATTATTCCTTCGACAAAATTTTCCACACATAACCGAGTTGTTGTTTCACCGAGCCGGAGGTATTCGTCGACCGTATCAGTTGCAGTACCATACACCTAGACACGAATAGTTGCTGTACATTTTTAGAATGCAAAGAGACCAAGCCTTCCAAGACCATCTTCTTTTTGCTGAAAGTATTGAACTTCGTTGGAGAGTTGATCAACAATATGCATGAACAATGGTTTGTTCATTCTAAAACGGCGTCGGAAATAATTTTCAGGATATGTTGGAATATCACTGAAATAATCATTCCATAACTGTGTGTGGCCTGCTTCACGATTTCTTTCGATGTAAACTCGTTTTTTTCGTCTCTTCGATTCATCTTCTTGGCCACCATAATTAAGGAAAAGATTCTCAAATGTTTGATCAAAATGTTGATAAAAAAATTGATCAAAACTTTCATCATCTACTCTCTCATAAGTGTTATGGGAAGAAGATGCCATGAGATGTTTTTTTTTTAAAAAACTTGTTGGGGAAGAAATAGCTTGAGATGGAACTTTTGAACTGATAAATATTTTGAATCGATTTATTAGATGGAACGTTTTGAGATGGAAGAAATATCTTGAGATGGAAGAAATAGCTTAGAAATGGAACGTTTTGTGAGAGGCAATGAAAGTGAGAGGGAACGTTTTGTGAGATAAGAAGAAAGAACTTGCATTCTACAATCTTGAATACACGCCCATTTATAAAACTTTCTTACACTTTGCTTACAAAAGTCCGTGACATGAAACTACAACATAAGACCTGATACTTAAAAACAAGACCTGATACTACAACCAGGAAAAAACAACAGGGTGATGCAAAGGTTTCTGCACAAGTCCATGACAAGATGACATGACTACACAAGATGCCAAGGTCTCTTTCCACTCTCAGTTCTCAAACAAGAGAGATCAAACGCAAGTCCGTGACAAGATGACAAGATGACGCAAGTCCGTGACAACATGACTACACAAGATGCCAAGTTTGTCTCCACTCCCAATTCTCCACTCTGACCTGAAACACAAAGTTAAGCATTAAGATTCATCATTAACGAAGACATGAAACACAAATAAACTTCTTCGGAAACAGGACACAAGTGTTGATAAAAAGACAAACACAAAATAAACTTCTTCATCATTATACGAACACAAACATCTTGATACAACATAAACTGAGATTAATAATCAGACATAACAAGAACAACAAGTAACATAGACGACCTAGACTTAGACTTGGACTTGAACTTAAACAACATAAACTGAGATTAATCAGACAAAACTTCTTCTTCACAGCTCATTAATTAGACAACAAGAGCTCATTAATGAGCTTCTTCTTCAGAGCTTCTTCATAGTCATCAAGAGGTTCATTTTTTGCAAGTAAACTATCAAGTAACTTCATCTTTGATAGCCTTTCTTTCATGGCCATATCCTCCTTCCTGATTCTCCACATACTCTCAAACCCCGCCACTGTCTTGCCCTCTGCCTTCTCCTGCTTACCATACCCCTTTGCTGCCTTAACACCAGGGGGCCGAGTGGTAGCTTCTTCAGGTTCACCAGAAGCAGAGGCGTGAGAAGTTACTGATTGTGAACCGTCGTCGCACTTCCTCTTTTTGGAACTTCTATCGGTTTTAGAACTGGACAGTTCACACCATTTCTGATCGTTCCTAAGCTCTTTCCATGCATGTTCTAAGGTGAATTTTTTGGTGTGGTTGTTGAAGAATATCTCGTGAGCTAGCTTCAGAACATCGTTCTCGTTTTGCCCACTGCTTCTCTCTCTGGCAGCAGCTTCATACGCGCCACAAAACTTCCCAACAAGATCATCGATCTTGTGCCACCGTTGCTTACACTGACTGGCTTCTTTGTGTTCAGTAGGCGCGATCTTCGGACTGGCAGCAAAATAGGCTGCAATTCTTTTCCAGAATGCACCTGATCTTTGCTCGTTGCCGACGACAGAATCTTTACTTGTATTTAACCAGGAGCTTATCAGCACAACGTCATCTGTAGGAGTCCATGTCCTTCGTTGGATACGCTCTGAAGGAGTGTCAGCAAAGTTTGAATCTTCTCCAATACCAAACACAACCTCTTGTTGACTGTTAAGAAGGTGAACAAAAGTTGAGTTGTGTTTGTTATATGGATTAGAATCCATACGAGCCAATTTTGCCGAAAGAGGAGAAGGAAGAGAAGGAAGAGCAATGAAATGAGGAGGAGCAATGTTATGACAGAATGATAAGAAAGAGGAGAAGGAAGAAAAGAGGAGTGTTACCGAGATGATAAGAAATAGGAGAAAGAGATGTGTTCAATAAATTGAAGAGAGGAGCAACCACAAAGACATGACACATATCTACAACATTCATCACAAAGAGTTGACATCTATCTACAATATGAACATCGAATTCTATCTATTTATTACCGAGAATTCAATCCTAATCTAACACTAACCAGCATCATTTATTACGGGAATTCAAACCTAACCTAATCTAACACTAACCACCATCATTTATTACCGGAATTCAAACCTAACCAAAGACAAATGTGTTACCTGTATTGCTTTTCTCGTCCTTGTTGATGACGAACCTTCTTCTTCTCTCCTGATCCATCTATATTAAGACCAAAAGACAGAAACATTTCAGATAGAATTAAAGGATTTATATCAACAATTGTGCAATGTTCAATGTCAAAAATCTATAACATGTGCAATGTTCAATGTCAAAAATCTATAACATGTGCAATGTTCAATGTCAAAAATCTATAACATGTGCAATGTTCAATGTCAAAAATCTATAACATGTGCAATGTTCAATGTCAAAAATCTATAACATGTGCAATGTTCAATGTCAAAAATCTATAACATGTGCAATGTTCAATGTCAAAAATCTATAACATGTGCAATGTTCAATGTCAAAAATCCTGATCATGATACCAACCAACCTAACGAAAATAAATATTAAGACCTCAAAAGATTTTCTCTGAATATGAACAAATCGTAAATCAAGAAAAGAACACAAAGCTTGATTCTTGAGATGGGTTTTTGTTTGTATTACCGCTAAAGGCAATGCCTGAGGAAGCAACAACACAAGTCTGATTAATTGTGTTATCTTGTCTTCTAAACGCTTCACTTGCAAGTCATGCTCCTCAATCACACCATCTCTGTTTCTTTTGAGGTCTTAATCTAGACAAACAAGAACAACACATGCATCAAGCTTTCCTTTCGATTCGATTGAGCTAATTGAAGGATTGAAAAAAAAATTAATATATCTTAACCTTTCGATTTGAGGAGCAGCAACATACGAATGCTTCCTCCTCGACAAAAGCCACCGATGATTTGATTCCTCGTCGATGAGAAGAGCCACCGACGATTTGATTCGTCGTCGTCGAGGACGAGAGCAACAGTCGATTCGATATTTGGTCGAGGAGGAGAACCACCAACGATTTGATTCGTCCTTGAGGAGGAGACCCACCGATACACACGATCGTCGTAGAGGAGGAGAGGACCGGAGATTTGCTTCACCGAGACGACGAGAGCACACGAGAATTTTGCCCACGCTTTGAAACTGATTTACTCACCCCATCGTTTTCTTCTCCCAAACTGTTTATCAGACCAACACGTGGCATCAAGAGGCGTCTCTTCTCAAGCCTAATTAAGAGACGTCGCTAATTCTAATTTCCCTTTTTCTTTTTTTTTTTTATCTATCATTTAGCTTAAACCCCCTCATTAAAGACCCGGATAAAGATGGTCTAAGGCATGTATCACTGACCTTCATGGACAGAGACCTCTTCACTTCTTCCACTCCTTCTCCTGCTTCCTTGCGATGTTTTTTGTCCATTTGTCCGCCCATTTTAACTTGTCTTAAATTGAACAGAGAAGATTTTCTGATGTGTTCAACCTACACATAAAGAGTTTCAAAAATTAAAGCAAGGCAAAACTGTTTCATGAGAAAAGGACACTTCACATAGAACTGAACAGGAGGATTATCATTATTGTCAGGTTTTCTAACATCCTGTACGAGTCCTTTTAAATACAAATCCTGGGAGCCAAAGGGGGAGAAGAAGCTAGATTAAAGAAACTACCAGTTTGAGAATGCGTGTAACATATCCCCTAGTTGTCCTGGCCTTAGATACCTACCAGCAGCAAATGGAACCTGCACGTTTCCAATATATATGACACTCTCATAGAGGCATCCATCCGTAAGTTAAAACAATAAGCACAATATAGGAGAATGACAACACACCTCGAAGCATCTCTTCAACTGATCCAGTTTTCCTCTAACTATACCCTGGAAGATGTTAACAAAGTCAGTATCATGTTTGAGTAGGTTGGTATGTGCAAATACCGCCGGCTTCATGGTGGCAAACAAAAAAAAGAGATTACACACGGAAAGGGAAAAGGAAGAAGACACTCACAGCGTACATGCATGCATTAATAAGAAAGTCCTCGAGTTGACGAACATTGGTGACATCTAACTCGACCATCAGAGTATGATAAGGCAGCACCTATGAATAAGACAAGCAGAGTGAGATACAAGTGGAAACGAGAAGAGAAGACAGAGAAGTGATACCTTGTTGGACTCGGCAAGGGTAAGCAGAGTGAGCTGCTTTAGCTTCAGAATTTGGTGAGGAGACAACTGAGGGATACATACGGCTAGGCATTGCCTAGTAAACAAAAAAATAAAATAAGAAAGTGTGGCAGGCAGGAAGCTGTATTGAAAGAATTAAAAAAAGGTTGGTACATTTGTAGTCACCCCAGGTGCCATGGGCAAACAACCGTAGCACATCCAGGCAGACAGAATGTGTGGTTCCTTCAAGCTGCAATGATGCATTGTTAAGATGAGACTAATTAAAAGGCAAAAATTAGGATAAACCTACTACTACTACGTTATGTATCCAAGCATAGACAAGAGAACAAAAAATAGTAAATATAATTAGCAAGTTTGGCAGACCTGTGGGCCACCAAATGGGTGAGTAAAGGATGGGCCATTAAGCCCAATTGGGGGAGGTGTTTTGACTAAAATGTGCCGTTGACGTTGACGACGTACGCCGCACCCAACGACCGCCAAACTGAGCACACTTCCTCTTTGGCATCAACAACATAACATCCTTTTTAGTCTCATTCATGGCGATGCTTTCTACTCCGGAGACGGTCATGAACATGGACGGATCTGCATCTGCATCTGCATCTGCATCTGCTTCTCCGGAGGTGGTCGTTTCCGATCCCTCACCATCGTCCCCCGACGGATCGCGCTCTAGCGGCTCACCTGATCGCACCTCTTCTCCAAGCCCTAGTCGTGGTGGTGAAAATCAGGTGCTGATCTGATCAATTTGATTGAATTGAGTATGTCTTGTCTTCTTCTGATCTGTATTTTTTTTTTTTTTTTTTTTTTTTTTTTTGGACCTGAAGTCTGAAGTCATATCGAGGAGTGAAGAGTATCGGCAATTATTTCGGCTCCCAGCTGACGAAGTACGTATTTGTTTGCTTGCCTCTCTTAGTTGACCAATGGAATGCTTTCTTATTTTATGTATGTGTGTAGGTCCTTGTTCAAGATTTCAACTGTGCTTGTCAAGAGAGTATTCTTCTCCAGGTAAAGTATTTATCTCCTTGATGTTTTCTCAACACTATTCCTCTCACCTTTCTTTCTTTTTTTGCAGGGTCATATGTACCTCTTCATTCATTATATCTGCTTTTACTCTAACATCTTTGGCTATGAGACCAAGGTACTCCCTTCTCCATCATTCATTCATTTCCTCACTGTTTGTTTCCTTTACCGTGCTTCTCTTTTCGTGTTGCAGAAAATTATTCCATTTGCGGATATCTCTTGTGTTAAACGAGCAAAGACTGCTGGTATTTTCCCCAATGCCATTGAGATTTTAGCTGGAGGCAAGAAGGTAGGATCATTATCATCTCCTCTCTACTCCCTTTTCCTTGTTTCCCCTCTCCCTGATTTGATTTTTCCTCTTTCAGTACTTTTTTGCATCCTTTCTTTCCCGTGATGAAGCTTTCAAGCTTATCCATGATGGATGGGTTGAATATGGTTGTGCTGTCAAATCCCAAGCCCAGATTCAGGTTCCCAAACAACCCTTGGCAAATACACTGCTGCTTGTTGTTTCTTTATTCTCATCTTCCTCACCTTAACTGTTCAGGATTCTTTTTCTGAGTCCAACAACCAGGTAAACGATGGAGTTGTTCAGAGTACTTTGGATTTGGCCAGTGAGCTTGATTCCCCATCAAGGTACTTTGTTTCTTCTATATGGTTTGCCTGGTTGCTGTTACTAACTAACTGCTTCATGCCTCACTATCCTTCACTTCACAGGGATGAAACACCTCGTCTTTCAGGCAGTTCCAGCGTTCCTGTTATTACTCAAAATGGCGTTTCACCTTCATCTGTAAATCTTCAGCGGCACACAGAACCACTTGTAGATAGTGTGGCCTCTTCTTCAACCAATATCTTGAACTCCAAGCCTGAAGACTTAAATGCACCAAAATGTAGTTAAAGTCCTTCCTCGCTTTTATTTTAATTTTGTCTGGCAACGTCTTTGGTTATCATTTTCATTTCAACTGTTTAAATATCTGAATGCTAGTGTTTTCAGTAAGCTCAACGGTTTTTTTTTTTTTTGCTTGGATCATGTCCAAGTGTTGGTAGATAGTATTAAGAATGCAAACGCTTGGGTTTCTCCTAATTTTAGAAAGAAGTGCTGGTCCACTTAAGTTGGACAGCCATAATTTTCTTCATTCTGTTTCGAGGTGTATGTTTGTATGTGTCTATCTTTTAGCTTGCTTTTTTGACCTGAACTGACTTTGTTTGAAATTTAAATGGTCAATGGATAAACCGTCTCATAATGGTTTCACTGTATTGGGCCTATCGGAATGGGGTAGCTTAGCTTTTTTTTTTTTTGCCTCTTGATGGTACTTAACAAGTTACATCAGTTCTCATTTCGTCGCACCTTGCACATAATATGGAGACCCTATTTCCTGCTGATCTAGTTTTTCGTTGATGCATGATCTCTCATCTATCTTTTTTTGGTTACTGCGACCTCTTTTCTTGTTGTCATTCGAACTCACCACTCATTTTTTATGTTCCTTGCATGCAGTATCATCTGATTTTACAAAGGTAGCAGAGGCAAAATTTCCGGTAATGTCACATTTTTTTTGACCTATGGGATAAGATAATATATTATGTAATCATTGTCAGTCAAATTTATGAGAATCTAAGCATTAACTGAAACCAGAAGTTTCATATGTATTTAAACAGAGTTTTCTTTATGTTTGCAGATTCCAGTAGAAGAGTTCTTTAGATTGTTTTTTTCAGATGCGGCTGTCAGTTTTGTTGAATCTTTCCATAAAAATTGTGGAGATAAAGGTAGAGCGATAAGTGATGGAATCATTTTGCTGCTTGTGTTATTGTATTCGTACATTTCTCTCTCTGCCGGGGTATTTTTTTAATAATCAAAAGAGAAATTTTTGTTTGCAGAGTTTAGGTGTAGCTCTTGGGAACCTCATGAAAAGCTTGGACACACTCGCAATGTCTCATTTCAGCATCCGATAAAAATATATTTTGGTAATATTTTTTATATCCTTTTGGATAGATTCAGTTACATTGTATATCAAATATGGGTATGCATGACCTTTTGATTTCTCTCAAAGGTGCAAAGTTTGGTGGCTGCCAGGAGTCACAGAAATTTCGGATGTACAGAGATAGGTAGTGTTAGAATCGCGGCTCTGTTTAGAAGAGAATCACTTTTAATGATCGTGCAAATACATACATATTTTCTGTTGTCTGATATTGTCATTATTTTGCTAGCCATTTGGTTATTGAAACATCGCAAGAGATCACCGATGTGCCTTATGCAGATTACTTTACGGTAGAGGTACGAAGAAATTTTACATATAGTGCTGATTGATTTGCGTTAGAGGTGAATATGTTACCTTTGCCTTAATCCAGGGGGTCTGGGATGTGAAAAGAGATTGCAAAGACTCGATAGAAGGTTCTATACTGGATGTTTATGTCAATTTGGCCTTCTCTAAGAGAACAGTGTGGAAAGGTTTGTTTAGCATCATGTACTCTTTGGTTTGTCCTTGAACGATTTCACCGTGTATTATATGCTTCTCTCGGAACTCAGTGTATTCATGGTTGTTGGATCTGACCTCTTATGATTGATGCGTTTATGAGCTTTTGCAGGAAAAATAGTGCAGTCAACTTTGGAAGAGTGTAGAGAGGCTTATGCAGCATGGATAAGAATGGTACTTATGTAGCCATTGCGTCTGGCATTGTTATTTTTTTTCAGTTTATTCAGGCTCCTAAACTAGTTTTTGTTTTATTTTTATGATTATACTTGGAGGCACATGAACTGTTGAAACAGAAGAAGCTGGAGAACCAAGAAGGTTTGTTGTGCTGAGGGATGATTAAGATAAGCTTTTTACCCCAAGTAGAAAGCTGGCTGACAATTTATTCTGACACAGGTATCAAGTTGAGTGAGGATGGTGCCGTGAGCTCAGCAAGCGAAGAAAGAGTATCTGAATGTGAAGAGCAGAGGGTGGAGATAGCAAGAGGAAGAGGAGGAGGGGTAGTGAATATTTTAAGGGAATCATTAATGAATGTGACATCATTTGTGAAGAGGCAAAGCTCGACAAAGCAGGCTTTAGTAATAGCGTTTGCAGTGATCCTACTTATGCAGGTAATTATAAAAAAAAAAACGAAAGTAAATGCAGTGTTTGTTTTCTAATTTATAAATTAAAAATTGGTGTGGTGTGAGAGAGATAAAGAGAAGATGCTGATAAGTGGAAAGTGTGGACACAGGTGACGATAGTGGTGCTTCTGAAGAGAGGACCGGAGCAAGTGCAAATGGGTAGTGAATACTACAGCAGCTACGACAAGAGTGGAATTGGGGAGAGTGTTGGATGGTTGGAGAAGAGAATGCATTTCCTGAGGGAGGAGATGATTATGGTTGAGGATAGGTTGCAGAGGATGCGACAAGACCACGCTGCCTTGAAGGCTCAGCTCCACCAATTGGAACGCCTCCTTCTCCGCCACCAACAATGAGATAATTCTGCTGGCGGATTTGTATCTATATGTCTGTATGTATCATGTATAAGCTTTTGTATTTTCGGATGTTAGTTTGCAAAGTTACACCCACGGGTATGATATGGATCAGTGTTGTAAGTATTGGACATTGTTTGTTTCTCAACTGCAAATCTTTCTATATTGCTGATTTATATATTTACAAATATTTTTACTAATGAATATCGCGCAATATACGTAGCAATATACGTATATATACTCTTGTCGTAACTGCTGTAGCAATATCCTGCTCTGCTCGATCAGTCTTCGAGTCCAACAATAACAGTCCAACAGTAACAGTAATGCTCCGAGTGCAGAGTATACGGCACACTATCGTTGAACTTGTGACAAGTCATTTCAAACTCTGAATAACAGTAATGCTCCGAGTAAATATCAACTCCTAAATCATTTCAGTACCGGTTTACCACCATGAGTGTTCTTGCATTGACCGATTTTGGGCAAGTCATATAGCTAGCTGGAAGATAAGCATAAGCAACTGATTTCGTCCAGACAAAACTCCATCTTTTAGACTTGCCCAATTTCGTTTTGTTACTATTGAAAATAACAGTACCTGGGAAAAGCTCACCTAATTATAAGTTGTCAAACCATTACCAACGCTTATTTAAGATTCATTGAAACAACAGAACAAGAAACTAGCATGAATCTCAGTAATGTTGATGAGTCAGAAACATTAAAAAAAAAAATACAAACTTCAGCCACATACTCCCAGCAACTCGACTGATTTCTTTCTCTAAATAGGCTTGATCTTGAAGTGCAGCGAGATGAGCGAAAAAACAAGACATTTCAAGTCCTGCGACCATGATTGTTGCAAAAGGAATATGTTAGTTAGACCAAAAAAATTAGCTAGAGATGTATGCTCACATAGAAACATTATAAGTCAGCTGATAAGAGAGCAAACAACATCAGAATAGGCAGGTAAAAGTTTGGTGTTACCAACTACAGGACATATGTTCAAGTTTGACATTGTGAAACAATCACAGAGAGTAGTATAAAACTAATAATATCCGAGTTTAGGGGGGATTTGCTTTGTGGAGAATGGGACACTAAAGTATCCTTGGGTATAAATTCATCATGGTAAAGGAAAAGAGAGGTAACCTGAACAAGATAGTAGAAGATGCGAAGACCTTCAGGATCATCACTGCTCTGGACATCAACAAGAGAACCAATCTTAGATGTAGCGAAGGAGATGTGCTCATTTCCCATAACGATCTCAAGCTCTTGTCTCCCAACACGGTCAGGTTCCGGCCACTTAAAATCATCTTCTTTCATTATCTACACACAAAAATAATCACGAGTAAGGCACACAAAAGATACTGCACACACACATGCAATGACGGAAATTCATATAAAATCATCCATCATTACAAGTTAGCGAAGCCCAAGAGAGGAGAAAAGGTTCTAAATCTACACACGTAATAATAAGATCACCAATCAGTTTCAAATCTGTACGCACATAGATACACAAAACCCTAATCGACTTCGAGCGGACAGGAATAGAACCAAATCTGAGGAGAGTTAAGAGAAAAAGACCTCGCACTCGGAGACGATACGCTTGCATTCCTTGAGAACGGCGGGGGTGAGAAACACTTCCTTCCGGATCATCGTATCGTTCTTGTAGTTTGAGTTATTGGCGTATCGGAGCTTACCGTCCGGTCTAAACTCGAACTCCAGGAACTCGTGTCCAAATTTCCCCTTGTGCCCGACATAGTACCTCAGGTAGAACTCGTTTGCTTCTTCCATGCCCTCGATTTCTGGAGAATTAAGACCTCGAGCTCGCTCTCCCGATTTCTCTTCTGAGTTGTGTTCTGCCCCTTTTTTTAGAGGAACCCCCAAAAGAAAGAAAGAGCACCTCTCTACATATATTAATGGGCTTAGATGGCAGCCCAAATACATAAATATGAGCCCACCCATATAAACAAACATTCTGGCCCATTTTAATTTTATCGAAACCGTCTGCCTGATATCGAGAGATCTATACCGAGAAGGAAGTTGCACAGGCGATGCCGACGGATACGAAAATGGCCAAGTTTCTTCAATCCTATGGTAGTTGTTTGTGCATGCTCTTTTCATTTTTTCTAGTTATTAATTGAAACTTTTGAAATTCTGTTTTGGGAGCAGGATATGATCTGATTCTGGGAGCTATAGCTGCAATTTATGTGGTCATGTCACCATATACTAAGGTCGAAGAGAGCTTCAACGTACAGGTACCCTCCTTCTTTTCAATTGCCAAGATCTACTCTCCTTCTTTTTTTTATTTTTTTACTGAGTGGTGAATTTGCATGTGACCAGTCAATGCACGACATTCTTTACCATCGCCATCGTTTGGACTCTGTGAGTGACCTGACCTCTTCTTCTTCTTTACTTGTTTCAATTGTAAGTCACGTTTTACTGAGTGTTTTATTCTGTCAGTATGATCATTTGGAATTCCCCGGTGTTGTCCCTCGAACTTTCATTGGTAAGCACTGTTGTTGCTAATTGTTGGATTCTTTTTATGTTTCGTCAACTCTAATTGATCTCTTCTTTCAGGAGCCTTCATAGTCTCTTTTCTTGCATCACCCGTTGTCTCCTTTATCACCTGGCTTGGCTTCCCAAAGATTTATAGTCTTGTTGCAGGTTTCTCTTCTTCTTCTTTTTTCCCCCCCTTGGATTCTCCCTAATGGAATCGCTAAACACTTATCTTCTTGAATTTTAAGCTACGCACTAAACCAATTCAAATCATTGTGTTTCTTTATTAACTTGTATAGCTCGTTTGGTGCTGGGCTGCATCATATTATCCACACTAAGATTTTTCCGGATTCAGGTATGAAGTTTGTTTGCTAGTTAGTAATTTGCTCTACTGCTTGTTTCCATCCTCTATCTGATTCTTTGCCCCCACCCCACATGTCTTTGGTATTGGAATATCTCAGATGCACCTTGACGATTGTTTTTCTCCTGCACACTGAGCAGAATTTACCTCTTTGGCAGATAAGAAAAAAGTTTGGACCTCAAGTGGAATCTTTCTTTGTACTTCTCACCAGTCTGCAATTTCATTTTCTTTTCTACTGCACTCGTCCTCTACCTAATATTCTAGCTTTGGGATTAGGTAATTACTTCTATTCATCTAACTCCTCTAGTAATGTCCTAGCAATCTTTCCCATGTCCCATTTAGCATAGCTCCCGTTTGCTGCTAATGTTGTGAAATGAAATCTCGGTTGTGCAGTTAATCTGGCATATGGTAATTGGTTAAAGGGAAACTTTTATTCTGCTTTGAGCTTCCTGGTATGTAGTTTTCCTGTTAACATGATTTCCTGATTATAATAATCTTCATGGCCTCCGGAACTTGGATTTTTTTCTGACATGTTTTTCATCTGATAACCAGATTTTTTCCTCTGTAATCTTCAGATGCGATGTGATGTTACTGCTCGGGCCTATCGGTCTTGAGTTTTTATTGGTGAGCTGATGATGAATAGTCTGGTTTCTGAACTTCTATATGTGTACTTTGTTGTTTCCTTCTGATGGGGGTGCTTTACGTTTATCAATGACAGACCAGATCGATCTCCTTCTGGAAAGCACTTAAGTATTGTGTTGGAACCGCTGTAGTGGCTGTAGGTTGGTTAAAGTTCCTCTCCATTCTGTGATCTATTTGCATTTTCCCCCTTAGGACTCTAGTTTCCGAGTCGGGATTTTTGTGGTCATGGAAATTAATCTTAGCACAGGTCTTACTATTTCCGTTGACTCTATCATGTGGAAGAAGTTTGTCTGGCCAGAGTTTGAAGTTTTCTGGTTTAACTCCATTCTGAACCGGAGTTCTGACTGGGGTGTATCCTTCCACAATTTGTTTTTTCTTTTCTTATCATAGATCACTTTATAGCATCTGATCCGCTGCCTGATTAGAGGATTCCCTTCTTTACAATGATAACCATTTAGATTTCCATACACTAGTATACATTTCCAATGCAAAGCTTATTTTGCTAAAATCGTGGCCTTGCCTTTTTGTTAAATTCTATTTTGTTCCTTGACAACTAGTTGCTAAACCAGACACATTCCATTCATTGGTACTTCACCTCGGCACTCCCACGATCTTTACTAGTAGCTTATCCTCTTTCCCTGGTAATTACTTGACCTGCTAACATCTCTCATATTGTCTTATTCCCTTCGAGTTAGGATATCTGATTGTATCTGTAAAATATTTTTTTTTCATTTGTTCTCTTTTTGGATTACGCAGCTTGGTACCGTATTTGACAGGCGGGTTCCATTCCTTATTCTTCCTGTTTTATCCTTTGTTATACTCTACTCTAAACTTCCACACAAGGTATTCAGATTTATTACTTATCTTAGTAGCCCATTAAAGTTTCTTTATTATTTGCTAACAGAGGCTTACCTGTCTTTCTTGATATATGCAGGAACTCCGCTTTATTATTAGTTCAGTGCCAATGCTCAACTTATCAGCTGCAGTTGCTGCCAGCAGAATGTATGAGTTCTATCAGACGTTTGCTAGCTAAGCTTTCAATCATAGCTAGAGCGTTCTTTTATTCAGTCACTCAAGTGCCCTTTTGATACACTTTATACAGCTACAATAACAGGAAGAAAACTATTTGGAAACTGGTGAACATGGTTATGCTAGCATTATTTGTAATCAGGTAGAAATAGTAGGCAGTTATCTTTGCTATGTAAGGGATTTGGTAGCCTACTTAATCCTGTCCTATAGTGCAGGGTGCACGATTGTAACATTCATGGCTTCTTACAACAACTATCCAAGCGGCTATGCTCTTAAGCGCTTGCATCAGATAAGTGAGCGACTTATTCTTTTTGGGGTTTCTTGTTATTTCATCAGCGTTTACTTGGGTATCATCAAACAAGAAAAATATGCTAGCCAGTTTCTGTTTGTCCCACATGCCCCTTTTTATACGTGATCATCCTTTTTGAGGGTTGATATCTTATTTGCCTAGAATATGATTAATGTGACCTGGTGCCTTGCATGTTTCCCAGGCCATCCTGCGAATGTAGTGGGAGAAGAGTGGGTTCACATAGACACTTTTGGTGCTATGAATGGAATATCTCGCTTTTGTGAAGAAGCTTTTCCGTGGAGGTGAGTGGGGTTGATTCTTATAAAGGAAGGGGGTGGTATCTGTTTAGGTATCTATGAGGAGATAAAAGTTTTCTTGTGGAACGCAGATACTCAAAAGAAGAAGAGGTGGGGGTTGAGGAGTTACGAAACAGAAATTTCACGTACCTTGTGAAGTGAGTATTTTCATCGCAAATTCTTAGTCACAGAAGATTGCAGCATCTTATAAAGTTTTGTCATGGTTTGAGCAGCGAGCACCCCTCAGTGGATGGATACAAGTGCTTGTTTTCCGAAGAAGGCTTCGACAGACTCGAACTGCGGCGAGGTTTCCCTCCCATTGTTCTGGTAAACTGGTTGGTTTTTGGGAATATTTAATCAGAATTGGAATGCAATGTTGAGTTAGAAATGTTGAGTTGCAGGTAAAAAGAGCCAAAGTATACGTGCACAGGAATAGGAAGAAGGAAGATCATTTGCATAAGAAATGGCCAGGATGTTAAGAGACATGTCGATGCAGGGGCACAACTTTGTTAACTTATCCCGAGAGAGGAGTTGATGTAACGATATATACTTATAATAATATGTGTGTAATAATAAGATTGATTGAAAACCCTATATGTATGAATGAAAGAATGATTCTCCTCCTAGTAGCGCCCGTCTTTGGGTTATACATTTGGGCCTTTAAGTTGAGTCCAACATCAGTAGTGAGGTGTAATTACCAGATTACCCCTCTTCTTTTCATAGCCAATCGCCTTATCGTCAGACAAGACTCCTAGTGTTAGAAACCCAACGAAAGACTCAGACAGAGAGAGAGATTATGCTGCTTCAGGCGGTACAAAATCGCAATGTTCCGCTGGCCTCCTCCGCCTCCTATTCTCGCCTCCCTCGCTCCAGATCACCCGTCGTGTCCGTAGCTCCACTGAAGATGAGGACGGCAATAATCGTGTGCTCCATCTCCCAGGTCTATGGCTACGGAACGGTGGACTACGAGAGAAGGCCGATTATCCAGTGGAATGCCATCTACAAGAAGATATCTCTCATGGAGAAGCCTGAGCTAGGTGCCGCCTCCGTCTTGAACCAGTGGGAGAAAGGCGGCCGTAAGCTTACCAAGTGGGAGCTCTGTCGGGTCGTCAAGGAGCTTCGCAAGTATAAGCGTCCTAACCAAGCTCTCGAGGTATGAATGAATAACTATAAACCTTATTTATTTATTTATCATTCATGATTCATTCCTTCCCTTAAGAAGGTGTACGACTGGATGAACAAGAGAGGCGAAAGGTTTCGATTGTCTGCAAGTGATGCTGCCATCCAGCTCGACCTTATCGGCAAAGTCCGTGGGATCTCAGACGCCGAAGAGTTCTTCCTCAGTCTCCCTGACAACTTTAAGGACCGCAGAGTCTATGGCTCCCTCCTCAATGCTTATGTGAGGGCCAAGTCGAGAGAAAAAGCTGAAGCCTTGATCGACATTATGAGGCAGAAAGGATACGCCCTTCACCCGCTTCCCTTCAACGTTATGATGACTCTCTACATGAACCTAAGGGAGTACGACAAAGTAGATGCTATGGTCTTCGAGATGAAGCAGAAAGATATTCGTCTCGACATCTACTCCTACAACATCTGGCTCTCCTCCTGCGCCTCTGTTGAGCAAATGGAGCAAGTGTATCAGCAGATGAAATCAGATGTTTCCATCAATCCCAACTGGACCACTTTTAGCACAATGGCCACCATGTACATTAAGATGGGCGAAACCGAGAAAGCTCAAGATGCACTCAGGAAGGTTGAGGCCAGGATTACTGGTCGTAATCGTATCCCATATCACTACCTCTTGAGTTTGTACGGCAGCGTTGGTAACAAGAAAGAGCTGTTCCGGGTGTGGAATGTCTACAAATCTGTTGTACCCAGCATTCCCAATTTGGGATACCATGCTCTCGTCTCCTCCTTGGTGAGGATGGGTGATATTGAAGCTGCCGAGAAGGTATATGAGGAGTGGCTTCCAGTCAAGTCGTCTTATGACCCCAGGATACCAAACCTTCTTATGAATGTCTACGTTAAAAACGACCAACTAGACAAGGCTCAAGGGTTGTTCGACCACATGATCGAAATGGGGGGAAAGCCGAGCCCAGGTACTTGGGAGATTCTAGCCGATGGTCATACCAGAAAGAGGAGTATCACTGAGGCTTTGGCTTGTCTGAAAGAAGCTTTTTCTGCGCAAGGGTCCTGCAATTGGAGGCCTAAGGTGCTGGTGCTGTCAGGCTTCTTCAAGCTCTGTGAAGAGGAGTCGGATGTTATTAGTAAAGAGACGGTTTTGGAATTGTTGAGTCAATCGGGGCACCTTCAAGACAAATCTTACCAAACTCTTATTGATGCTGAAGAAAATGATGCCCGTGAGACCGATGTACTTGTTACGCAACTGCAAGATGATTTGTAATAATAAGATAGATGTAGATCTGGCTGTAAAAGAGGAACCGGGTCCCCTAAATTGCAGTTAGTGAAACATGAATGAATGAATGCTTGCTTGCGTTGACGTTGATCTTTTAGTTTGGGCCGGACTAAAAAGGCCTGCTACCATGCAAAACCTTTTATTTAAAGGCCCATTTGACTGAGAAGATAAAATTCACTTAACGGAGAAAGACACGGGGAGTGAAGGGGGAAATGGCGACGAAAGGCGGGGCGGCGGCGGCGCACCCTAGCGCGGCTCGGATATCTGATTCTCCATGTTACCATCAGTACTCTGCATCTCTGAAATGTGAGTCACGCTCTCGATTGAATCATGTTACTGCACGGAGGATTGTAACTCGTTTTCTCCCAATTATTCAACTTGAATTCTTTTAATTAGTTCTCATCTATTTGAATATTCAATGGTGTGTTGAGGAGTCCCATTGATTAGATTTCAGATTCATGATCTTGATTATCTTATAACGTGGGACAAATTTCATAATGAAACTCTTAGGTCTTGAAGAGTTTGGATCAGACAAGAGTAAATGCCAGGATCATTTTGATGTGTACAAGGAATGCAAAAAGAAAGAGGTTCTTGTGATTTTTCATTCCAACTTCTCTGCTTGTATATATATAAATATCTGATTGGATTTTTTGTATGCTTGTCTATCAGAGGGAAGCTCGACTGGAACGCAATAAGACACGGTCATTGTTCTCCTGAGCGCACAGCACAGTATAGATCCTCAAATGCTTATGATGTCCAAGAAAATAAATGAGTCGTCTAGTTTCCTCTTATTTCATTTGCCTCTGAGAAGTGGTGTTTTGTGTTTTGCATGCTGTTATAAATAATCATTCTCAAGTGAGGGCAGTGTTTGTAAACATTATTTGACTCACCTACATGTTACTTTTAAGGGAGATTATTAGTGATGGACTTATATTACGCTATGTTATTAATGTTGATCTCTGAGAGCAAATCTCGCCTTTGACGTTTCCTTATTGACTCTTGCTCTTGCTCACACGTTCTCGTGATCGGTCTGATTGATTTTTTTTCTGAGAATAATGATGTTCCCGCCATTACCGTTGAGCGTCTACATTTTCCTCACCCTCATGGCAGGAAGAGAGGGCTGTGATATATGGGTTTTCGTACCGTTACTCTCGCCATGAGCTCAAAGAGTGCATGCGACACCCTTCTCATTATCAAGTTCAAATTACCCCAGATTGCATTATCATGCTCACCGGTATCTCTATTTATCCCCTGAAACTCTACTCCGCTCTTGCTGCTTGCGAACTCCATATATATCCTTGAAACTTTCATTCCTATAATAGGAGTCCTATCTAAAAACTTGTTTGATTAGCTTCCTCTTCTGTTCAAAAAACGCATTCCAATATATCATTTCAGCTACAACAGGTAACTGACTTGTCTTTCATTATTTGGGTCAAAGAAACTACACGGTGATGGCTATGATGAATCAACACTTAAAGAAAGGACACCCACAGTGTATTAATAGACAAAAGAATGCACAGAAAGCTGTTGAGAAGACGCATACAAATCATGTGCGCATTGCTACAAGAAAAAGCACTTCCGCTGTAGCAGCCTTTTCTTTGTTTGATTCCCCGGCCATTGGCTTCCAGAGAAAAGGAAGAGTTTGTCCCACCATCACTAAACAGAATGCACCAAAAGTAGGTACCTTTATGCAACCTAGCCATTCCAACTCCAACCTCAGTGTGCGACCTGTTTCTGAGCACCAACAAGGATTTGTTATCTCTGAAGAGAATGTCTGAGAAGGAGGCTTCTGGCGTCGCATAGTGGGTGCCGCAGCCGAGAACGTGGCCTGTTATGGTACCAAAAGTGGGAAGTTCTACACCACAGTTGGGGGCAAAAACCTGAGTGAAGTCGTCTTCAGGGGGTTCGCAGGTCAAAGTGTTGTTGACATTGCAATTACCCTCGCAGAGCTCAGCATACTGGAGGGCTATGCAGCCAAGGCCAGGGCTCTCATGTAGTTTGCCAAGTTTCCAGGCTGTTCTATTCTGGTTCAAGACGTTCACCATTTCACTAGCCGGGTTTCCTGCAACCATTCTGACACTTAATCCTCCATAAGACTTACTATATATTATGTTCTTTAACGGATTTAATTTAGGTATGGAATCAACATAATAATCGTCTATCCTACAATCTGATTATGACAAGAAAAAACCAGCCTAAGGGTGAAAGACAAATCCGAGTCTAGCTAGGAATCGGCATATGTTATGAGGAGATAAAAGGAACCACGTACCGTGACTTTTGGAGCTAGCCAGAAATGAGAGTGAGAGCAGCAGTAAGAACGACATCAAAGAGCTGTTTTCCTTCTTCATTTCTGGAAACCTACCTCTTATTGTCCTCTCCTCTGGTACGAATCCCTCTACGGATTTTCGGGTGAAAGAGAATCCAAGAAAAGGAATGATGGAAATGGTGGTCCCTACTTATTGTTTTTTGAAATAAGAAAAGCAAAAGCAAAAGGGATTTTAAATATTGGGCTTTGATGTTGGGCTCATTTCTCAGAAAGCATGCTCGTTTGATATGGTAGCTAACTCAAACTGTGCTGTGGATTCAGGGCCTGTCCTGGACAAAGCATAACGAAACATTGGCCTTAGGCCCCCAAAAATTTTGGAAAAAATTACATAGAAAAAAGTCCCCAAAATTTTTTTTTAGGCCCCCAAATTTACCAAAAAATTTTTTTTAGCTGTAATTTTTAAAAAACCGCCTACAGCCCCCTAAATCTCGGAGCCGGCCCTGTGTGGATTTTAACTTTTGCACTGTGGTTGATGGGAAGATGATAAACTATTCTTTCTTTCTCTTGTATCCAAGAAAGTTTAGTTATTTTGACAAGGTCTTCTTGTTTGCATTTATTTCAGTGTTTATTTATTGTTATATTTGGAGACAGGACAATCCATTGAAGCTGAAGTGGGGATGCTTAGCAGACAGAAGTCAGCATCTAATGACGGAGAAGATGGTGCCTTGCAGAGGTTTGATTGCAAGGTAGATCTCAGAATTAGTTTGGAGTATAAGTTACCTTGTATGTACAACTAACAACACCAAAGAACATATATGGAAAAACTCAATATTTTAGTATGAATTTGTATATACATAGATTCGAAAAAAATACAAAAGTACGACAATAGTGTTTTAATATCATAGCTGCATCCTGCACTTTCACGATACTAGGTCAAAGAAGTTTGGAACTTTTGTTAATTCTATTTCTCTAGAAATAGCGATTTTATAGTGGTTAGTCCACTCATTCAGGGAGTATATGAAATTTTACTAAATTAATTAATAAAATTTTGAAAGATGTTCATCTACATGAAAATGAGTTTAACATATATTAATACAAATCAATATAGAAGATTTGCCGAAAAACTCAAATGTATATTAAACTCAATATTAACACATAGATTTTGAAAAAAATTCAAAAAATATGACAATATTGTTTTAATGCATAGTTGCATCCTGAACTAACATATGATGAAAGTTAAAGAGGTTTAGAACCTTTGTTGTCTCCGTTTCTCTCGAGAATATTGATTTTATAGTGGTTAGTCCATCAATTTAGGAAGTATTATGAAGTTTTACTAAATGAATTGATAAAAAATTAAAAAGAAGATCATGTACCATGAAAGAGAGTTTAATATACATTTAAGAAATATAGAAAGTGTTTAGAAATTTTAAAACAACACTAAAGATCATAGGTTTCAGTATATAAAGCATTTATCAAAAAAATTCAATATTTTCGTAGGGGTTAACAAATAGATTTTGAGAAAAATTCAAAATTATGACAATATTGTTTTAATGCATAGTTGCATCCTGCACTAACATATGATGAAAGTCAAAGAGGTTTGGAACCTTTGTTGTCTCCATTTCTATAGAGAATATCGATTTTATAGTGGTTAGTCCACCAATTTAGAGAGTATTATGAAGTTTTACTAAATTAATTGATAAAATATTAAAACGATGCCCATGTACGATGAAAGAGAGTTTAATATACATTAGTACAAATATAAAATATGTTTATAAATTTTAAAACAACACTAAAGATCATAGGCTTCAGTATATAGAACATTTGCCGAAAAACTCAATATTTTTGTGCGGGTTAACAAATAGATTTTGAGAAAAAATAAAAAATATGACAATATTGTTTTAATGCATATTTACATCATGCCTAACATATGATGAAAGTCAAAGAGGTTTGGAACCTTTGTTGGCTCTGTTTCTCTAGAGAATAGCGATTTTATAGTGGTTAGTCCACCAATTTAGGAATTATTATGAGGTTTTACTAAATTAATTGATAAAAAATTAAAACGATGCTTATGTATCATGAAAGAGAGTTTAATAAACATTAATAAAAATATAGAATGAGTTAAAAAATTTTAAAACAACACTAAAGATCATAAGCTTTAGTATACAGACCATTTACATAAAAACTCAATATTTTTCGTAGGGGTTAACACGTAGATTTTAAGAAAAATTCAAAAAATATGACAATATTGTTTTAATGCATAATTGCATCATGCACTAACATATGATGAAGGTCAAACAGGTTTGAAACCTTTATTGTCTTCGTTTCACTAGAGAATAGCGATTTTAAAGTGGTTTGTCCACCAATTTAGGGAGTATTATGAAGTTTTACTAAATTAATTATTCAAAAATTAAAAAGATGCCCATGCACGATGAAAGATGGTTTAATATACATGAACACAAATGTATAATATGTTTAGAAATTTTAAAACAACACTAAAGATCATATGCTTCAGTATATAGAGGATTTACCGAAAAACTCAATATTTTCGTAGGGGTTAACACACAGATTTTGGGAAAAATTAAAAAAATATGACAATATTATTTTAATGCATAGTTGCATCATGCACTAACACATGATGAAAGTCAAATAGGTTTAGAACCTTTGTTGTCTCCGTTTCTCTATAGAATAACGATTTTATAGTGGTTAGTCCACCAATTTAGGGAGTATTATGAAGTTTTAATAAATTAATTGATCAAAAATTAAAATGATGTCCACGTACGATGAAATAGAGTTTAATATACATTAACACAAATGTAGAATGTGTTTAGAAATTTTAAAATAACACTAAAGATCTTATATAGAAGTTTTACCGAAAACTCAATATTTTTGAAGGGGTTAACACTTAGATTTTGAGAAAAATTCAAAAATATGACAATACTGTTTTAATGCATAGTTACATCATGCACTAACATATGATATGATGAAGGTCAAATAGGTTTGAAACCTTTGTTGTCTCCGTTGCTCTAGAGAATATAACGATTTTATAGTGGTTAGTCCACTAATTTAGGGAGTATTATGAAGTTTTACTAAATTAATTGATTAAAAATTAAAACGAGGCTCATGTACCCTGAAAGAGAGTTCAATATACATTAATACAAATATAGAATGTGTTTAAATTTTTTAAAACAACACTAAAGATCATAGACTTAAGTATATAGAGAATTTACCGAAAACTCAATATTTTCGAAGGGGTTAACACATAGGTTTTGAGAAAAAATTGAAAATATGACAATACTGTTTTAATGCATATTTGCATCTTGCAGTAACATATGATGAAGGTCAAACATGTTTGGAACCTTTGTTGTCTCCGTTTCTTTTGAGAATAACGATTTTATAGTGGTTAATGCACCAATTTATGGAGTATTATGAAGTTTTACTAAATTAATTGGTAAAAAATTAAAAAGATTCCCATGTACCATGAAAGAAAGTTTAATATACATTAATACAAATGTAGAATGTGTTTAGAAATTTTAAATCGACACTAAAGATCATAAGCTTCAGTATATAGAGCATTTACCGAAAAACTCAATATTTTTGTAGGGGTTAACACATAGATTTTGAGAAAAATTCAAAAATAAGACAATACTCTTTTAATGCATAGTTGCATCATGTACTAACATATGATGAAGGTCAAAGAAGTTTGGAACCTTTGTTGTCTCCGTTTCTCTAGAGAATACGATTTTATGGTGGTTAATCCACCAAATAGGGAGTATTATGAAATTTTACTAAATTAATTGATAAAAAATTAAAACGAGATCCATGTACCCTGAAAGAGAGTTTAATATACATTAATACAAATGTAGAATGTGTTTAGAAATTTAAAAACAACACTAAAGATCATAGACTTCAGTATATCGAGCATTTACCGAAAAACTCAATGTTTTCGTAGTTAACACATAGATTTTGAGAAAAAATCAAAAAAAAATGACAATACTGTTTTATGCATAATTGTATCATGTACTAACATATGAGGATGATCAAAGAGATTTGAAACCTTTGTTGTTTTCATTTCTCTAGGGAATAACAATTTATATTTGCAAGTCCACTGATTTAGGGAGTATATGAAGTTTTACTAAATTAATTGATAAAAAAGTAGAACGATGCTCATGTACTATGAAAGAGAGTTTAACATACATTAATAAAAATGTAAAATATGGTTAGAAATTTTAAAACAACACTAAAGAGTATAAGCTTCAGTATATAGAGCATTTAACGTAAAACTCGATATTTTCGTAAAGATTAACCCACAAATTTTGAAAAAAATTAAAAGAAATGAAAATTATGTTTTAATGCATAGTTACATTGTGTGCCGACATATGATGGCGGTCAAAGAGTTATGAAACTTTTGTTGTCTCTGATAGTGGAGTTACAAGGACTAAGAAGCACATGCGGAAGTCAGGGTACACGAGTGGGGAAAGCGGGGGAGAGAGCAGTAGTGATCAAGCTTATAGTGGATTTGAAGTAAGGGGTCGTAGATGGATCACAAAAGATTAACTTAAAACATTCAAGGAGATTATCATAAACATCGGAGATTGATGAGACCACAGGGTTTTGTTTCTCCTCAACGTGCACGGGTTTTTGCAGGTCACCGAGAAGCCGTTAAGTATTGAATATATTTGTGTACAGATTTGAAGATACATAACGTAAATGAGGCATGATTTCTTGTAAAAATGGACCTTCATGTTGGCTTTGTCTCTCTAACAAAATGATGACATGATAGTTATTCCAAACCAAGTAACTGCAGGTTTTATACTTTTCTATTTGTAAGATGGTGCATAGAACAATGTCGCCAACAGGATTGACCATGCCATATCAAAAACCTCTAAAAAAACAAAAAATCTAGCATGAAGCAAACTAGATTGACCTGGTATATAATGTCCACCCTGCCTGTTTTCTTAGCTGCAAAGATGCATCACGATAACCGCAGTGAAGAGATTCACATACGCTATCTAGCAGTGGTGATTTCGAGTTGTAACCCAAACAAAAAAAAGAGATCAATAACTAAAGCTGCAAGGTGACAAATCTACTTAGGCACTAGATAAACCTTAACACCAAAACTGCATATGCTTTCAAAGGGAACCACAAGCGTCTCTTAGCTTGGTTTCCTCAAATAGCTGTCTTCCAGTAATCCCGAGCAAGAGAAGAAAAATGTATCCAAACAAATACATAATTGGGTTTCAGTAAGTGTACACTCATGAAAAATAGTGATGAAAGCAATGTATGTTCCACATGAACGGTAAATAGACATAAAATTTTGCCCAATCGCAATTCGTAAGCCGATAATAAGATAGTAGATAGAAAATAGTTACGATTAACAACAGCGAACAATAATAAGAATCTGACAGAGGTCACGGAATGTGAAATTTTTAGTTAACAGCATGAAAAGCTACTCTTAGAGCTTACCATCACCATGTAAACGTAATGGCAACATAAACTAAATTTTATCTTGTTAGGTTGTTACATTCTTTTGAATGAAGACAATAACTTGGAACGTACAGAAAGAGAAGCGTACCTAACTGACATATATATTCTCTGCTCACAGAGCCTTCCCGCTTTAAGTAGAGAAGAGCAAAATGAACTTCATTTACTGTCTTGTTCTTCCTGCAAAAACATTGACTTTACCCTTTAGAATCAGAAAAGACTGCATCAAACTGGAAATGCATTGACTTTACCTGTTGCCTTTGTTCGAGCTCGGCTTCAAGAGCTTGGTTTTTCTCCTCAAGTTTTTTTTGGTAATACTGGGCCACACAAACCCCACAAGAAAAGGTCAATCAGTAAACAGAAAAAATAGACTTTATATGAGTGCTGCCCATGTTTAATGCGAATTTTTATTCGTAACAGAGATGTGAAGCCAGGTAGGTGAAAGATTTACTTACCTCTTTGCGCTTCTCAGTACCCTGGGCACTCGTAAACGTTGGACCACCTCAGACCCTCCATTAGAGTCTTTTCTTTTCCTTTGAAGACTTGAGACAACTGTTGCAATCAGAATTGACTCCTTCCTCTTCATATTTCTTTTGTCTAAGCCACTCAAACTCAACAGTAATGTTCATGGCAAACAAAAGAGTCGTAAAAAGTGATGATCAATAGATATCAAATAGATATCAACCAGGGCAGCCAATTTAGAAAGCCTTCTTAATCAAATATCAAGTCGAAATCCAACTAGAGATAATGGATGAGCAATTGCGATAGGCTAAAACCGGTCCTCTACACAGACAAGAGCTACGTGATCCGTGAAAGAGATCCTGTTGGGGAAATGCTGTTTGTTACGAGAGGAAATCTTATAAGTGCCACCACCAATGGAGGACGAACAGGGTTCCTCGGTGTCGTGCATCTCAAGGCAAGTGATTTATGTGGAGATCATCTTCAAACGTGAGCTTTAGATCCTCAATCTTCATCGCATTTTCAAGGACAGTTCATATGTCCTATGCATATTTGGTTGACACGTGTACAGCCCAACTCTAACGGTAAAAAATATTGTCACATGGGGCCACCTGGATTCAAGATGACAAATATTTGATCACCGACTTTGTTTAATTTTTTTTCAAATATCAACCGTTGAGATCACATCTTCCACGAATCGATATAATGCCTTCTTCTTCTATGATAAAAGCGCAGGTGATCCAATGACTAAACACCTCGCTCGATTCTAAAGAAAATTCGCAAGGTTCGATTTCCATGTACGATGACGAACAAGTTCTCTGTTTCTGTAATCGAAAGTTTCGTCCTTTAACAGATCTTTCTTTCCTCGTTAGGGTTCCCTTCCGTCTGTTCTCTCGATAAGGTAATGATGCTTACTTGGTCTTATGAGTTTCGCATACTCTGTTCTGGGTTTTGGAATTTACTCTCTGTTGTTTGTTTCTGAATCTGATTTAATCATAGATTTATCTTTCTACTAGTATTCACGTGCTTGATTTCTCTGAAGAATGATAATTCGTGAGATTTCCTTTAACCTATAATCGTTCAAACTTGTGTACATTGTTTCTTGCTTCAGTTTCCAGATTCGTAGAAATTGCCTTTACTTAAATTAAAGTTGTTCGTTCAGATTAGTGTGTGTCCTTTTTTATTACGTATGCGTATGTAAATTACAGTTGTTTTAGGGTTTTCGTGTACCTATATATACTCGGTAATCTCCCTAAACTCAAACTGAATTTCAAATAAAGAGCATTACTTTTTTTGCTCTGTTTCAGGTTATGTAATCAAAAACACCGTGGTGTTACCAACTCGATGAAATATTCGACCTCTCCACATCCCATCCGCCGGAGAGCTTCTATGGTGAACTTCAACGGCTACGTCAAAGAGTATGAGTCTTCAGTTATTTGTTTTAGTTTGCTTTGGAATCTTTACATAATCTGAGATTGCTAAAACTCGAGTGTTGTTTCTTGTTTTTCAGGTTTGAACTTCCCCCAGATAATAGTGGAAATTCACGTCATCACCATCACGGGAAGAACCGTTCGGTTTGCGTGAAATTGATACGAACGATCGGTTTGCTTCTTCATCCTCTTTGCTGTTTTGTTTTATGAAGTGTTAGTGTTAATGAAATATGGTAGACAAAAACAAATACGTAGCTTAGACTTTAGGATAAAATAGGATTTATCTACGAGGAGAAAGCTGGAAGGATAAAGAAGCCCAATACGGTAGGTCCATTAGATAATTAGGGACGGGGAAATCTTAGATATCTAAATAGCCCAATTTAGCATAAGATTAGCTCAGGCCTAGCCGAGTCGAAGTTTAGCTGGGCCTAATTGAACCCTAAAACCCCACTATCCCATATATATATCCCTCTAATCTGAAATACTTTTTTTCTCAAATAACCTTTTATATCTCAAATAACCCTTAATCTCAAACAACCCTTAATCTCAAATACCTTAATCTTAAATACCCTTTATTCTTAAATAACCCTTAATCTCAAATGCCCTTTTAATCTCAAATGCCCCCTAATTTCAAATGCCCTTTTAATCTCAAATGCCCCCTAATTTCAAATGCCCCTTTAATCTCAACTGCCCCTTTATTCTCAAATGCCCTTTTAATCTCAAATGCCCCTAATCTCAAATGCCCCTATTCTCAAATGCCCCTTTAATCTCAAATGCCCCTTTATTCTCAATTGCCCCTTTAATCTCAAATGCCCCTAAAATCTCAAATGCCCCTTTATTCTCAATTGCCCCTTTAATCTCAATTGCCCCTAATCTCAAATGCCCCTTTAATCTCAAATGCCCCTTTATTCTCAAATGCCCCTTTAGGGTTTAGGGTTTAGGGTTTAGGGTTTAGGGTTTAGGGTTTAGGGTTTAGGGTTTAGGGTTAGGGTTTGGGTTTTTAGGGTTTAGGGTTTAGGGTTTAGGGTTTAGGGTTTAGGGTTTAGGGTTTAGGGTTTGGGTTTAGGGTTTAGGGTTTGGGTTTGGGTTTGGGTTTAGGGTTTAGGGTTTAGGGTTTAGGGTTTAGGGTTT
>NC_027752.1:208716-208862 GCF_000695525.1 Brassica oleracea var. oleracea
AGCCTAAACTTTTTATTGTTGTTTTAAAATTTCTAACCACATTATACGTTTGTACTAATGTATGTTAAACACTCTTTCATGGTTTATGAGAATCGTTAAAATTTTTTATCAATTTATTGAGTAAAACTTCATATTACTCCCTAAAT
>NC_027752.1:209002-210379 GCF_000695525.1 Brassica oleracea var. oleracea
TATACGAAAATATTGAGTTTTTGGTAAATGCTTTATATACTTAAGCCTATAATCTTTAGCGTTATTTTAAATTTTTTAACCACATTCTAAATTTGTATCAATGTTATTTAAACTCTCTTTCATGGCACAAGGGCATCTTTCTAATTTTATATCAAATAATTTTGTAAAACTTCATGTAATCCCTAAATTACTGGACTAACCTTTATAAAATCGTTATTTTCTAGAGAAACATAGTCAACAAAGGTTCCAAGCCTCTTTGACCATCATGATATGTTAGTTTAGGATACAAATATGAATTAAAAAATATTGTTACATTTTTGAATTTTTTCAAAATCTATGTATATACCCATACGAAATATTGAGTTTTACATTTAACGCTATATATACTGAAGCCAAAAAATTTTAGTGTTGTTTTAAATTTCTAACCACATTATACATTTGTATTAATGTATTTTAAACTCTATTTCATGGTATATGGGAAACGTTATAATTTTGTATCAATTTATTGACTAAAACTTCATATTACTCCCTAAATAGGTGGAATAACCACTGTAGAATCGCCTTTTTCTTGAAAAACGGAGACAACAGCGGCTCCAAACCTACCTAAACATCATCATATGTTAGTGAAGGATACAACTATGCATTAAAACAATATTGTCAAATTTTTTGAAATTTTCTCGAAATCTATGTGTTAACCCCTACGAAAATATTGTGTTTTTGGTAAATGCTTTATATACTGAAGCCTATAATCTTTAGCGTTATTTTAAAATTTATAACCACATTCTAAATTTGTATCAATGTTATTTAAACTCTCTTTCATGGCACATGGACATCTTTCTAATTTTATATCAATTAATTTTGTAAAACTTCATGTAATCCCTAAATTAGTGGACTAGCCATTATAAAATCGTTATTTTCTAGAGAAACATAGTCAACAAAGGTTCGAAGATTCTTTGACCATCATCATATGTTAGTTTAGGATGCAAATATGCATTAAAACAATATTTTTATATTTTTTTGTTTTTGAAAATCTATGTATATACCCATACAAAATATTGAGTTTTACGTTTAACGATCTATATACTGAAGCCTAAACTTTTTAGTGTTTTTTTTAAATTTCTAACCACATTATACGTTTGTATTAATGTATGTTAAACAATCTTTCATGGCATATGAGAATCATTATAATTTTTTATCAATTTATTGAGTAAAACTTCATATTACTCCCTAAATAGGTAGAATAACCACTGTAGAATAGCCATTTTCTCGAAAAACAGAGACAACAAACGCTCCAAACCACTTTAAACATCATCATATGTTAGTGTAGGATGCAACTATGTATTAAAACAATATTGTCAAATTTTTTGAAATTTTCTC
>NC_027752.1:210610-215008 GCF_000695525.1 Brassica oleracea var. oleracea
AAGCCTCTTTAACCATCATCATATGTTAGTTCAGGATGCAAATATGTATTAAAACAATATTGTTATATTTTTGATTTTTTTTTCAAAATCTATGTATCTACCCATACGAAATATTGAGTTTTACGTTAAACGCTCTATATACTGAACCTAAACTTTTTAGTGTTGTTTTAAAATTTCTAACCACATTATACGTTTGTATTAATGTATGTTAAACACTCTTTCATGGTATATGAGAATCGTTATAATTTTTTATCAATTTATTGAGTAAAACTTCATATTACTCCCTAGATAGGTGGAATAACCACTGTCGAATCACCATTTCTTGAAAAACGGGGACAACAACGGCTCCAAACCTCTTTAAACATCATCATATGTTAGTGAAGGATACAACTATACATTGAAACAATATTAACAAATTTTTTGAAATTTTCTCCAAATCTATGTGTTAACCCCTACGAAAATATTGAACTTTTCGGTAAATGCTCTATATACTGAAGCCTATGATCTTTAGTGTTGTTTTAAAATTTCATTGAAAAAATATTAAAAAATTTTTTGAAATTTTCTCCAAATCTATGTGTTAACCCCTACGAAAATATTGAGTTTTTGGTAAATGCTTATATACTTAAGCCTATAATCTTTAGCGTTATTTTAAAAAATTTAACCACATTCTAAATTTGTATCAATGTTATTTAAACTCTCTTTCATGGCACATGGGCATCTTTCTTATTTTATATCAATTAATTTTGTACAACTTCATGTAATCCCTAAATTAGTGGATTAACCATTACAAAATCGTTATTTTCTAGAGAAACATAGACAACAAAGGTTCCAAGCCTCTTTAACCATCATCATATGTTAGTTCAGGATGCAAATATGCATTAAAACAATATTTTTTTATTTTATTTTTTTCAAAATCTATGTATATACCCTTACGAAATATTGAGTTTTACGTTAAACGCTCTATATACTGAAGCCTAAACTTTTTAGTGTTGTTTTAAAATTTCTAACCACATTATACATTTGTATTAATGTATTTTAAACTCTATTTTACAATATATAGGAATCGTTATAATTTTTTTATCAATTTATTTAGTAAAACTTCATAATACTCCCTAAATAGGTGGAATAACAACTATAGAATCGCCATTTTCTTGAAAAACGGAGACAAAAAAGACTCCAAATAGAGAAACATAAACAACAAAGGTTCAAAGCCTCTTTGACCATCATCATATGTTAGTTCAGGATGTAACTATGCATTAAAACAATATTTTTATATTTATGATTTTTTTCAAACTCTATGTATAAACCTATACGAAATAATGAGTTTTACGTTAAACGCTCTATATACTGTGTTGTTTTAAATTTCTAACCACATTATACATTTGTATTAATATATGTTAAACTCTATTTCATGGTATATGGGAAACGTTATAATTTTTTATCAATTTATTGACTAAAACTTCATATTACTCCCTAAATAGGTGGAATAATCACTGTAGAATCGCCTTTTTTTTTCTTGAAAACAGAGACAACGGCTCCAAACCTATTTAAACATCATCATATGTTAGTGAAAGATACAACTATGCATTAAAACAATATTGTCAAATTTTTGGAAATTTTCTCGAAATCTATGTATTAACTAACCCCTACGAAAATACTGAATTTTTGGTAAATGCTTTATATACTGAAACCTATAATCTTTAGCGTTATTTTAAAATTTATAACCACATTCTAAATTTGTATCAATGTCATTTAACTCTCTTTCATGGTACATGGACATCTTTCTAATTTTATATCAATTAATTTTGTAAAACTTCATGTAATCCCTAAATTAGTGGAATAACAATTATAAAATTGTTATTTTATAGAGAAAAATAGACAATAATGGTTCCAAGCCTCTTTAACCATCATCATATGTTAGTTCAGGATGCAAATTTGCATTAAAAAAATATTTTTATATTTTTGTTTTTTTCAAAATCTATGTATATACCCATACGAAATATTAAGATTTACGTTTAACGATCTATATACTGAAGCCTAAACTTTTTAGTGTTGTTTTAAAATTTCTAACCACATTATACATTTGTATTAATGTATATTAAACTCTATTTCATAATATATAGGAATCGTTATAATTTGTTTATCAATTTATTGAGTAAAACTTCATATTACTCCCTATATAGGTGGAATAACCACTGCAAAATCGTCATTTTCTTGAAAACCGGAGACAACAACGGCTCCAAACCTCTTTAAACATCATCATATGTTAGTGAATGATGCAACTATGTATTAAACCAATATTGTCAAAAAAATTGAAATTTTTTCAAAATCTATGTGTTAACCTTACGAAAATATTGAGTTTTTGGTAAATGCTTTATATACTGAAGCCTATAATCTTTAGCGTTATTTTAAATTTTATAACCACATTCTAAATTTGTATCAATGTTATTTAAACTCTCTTTCATGGTACGTAGGCATCTTTCTAATTTTATATCAGTTAATTTTGTAAAACTTCATGTAATCCCTAAATTAGTGGATTAACCATTATAAAATCGTTATTTTGTAGAGAAACATAGTCGACAAAGGTTCCATGCCTCTTTGACCATCATCATATGTTAGTTTAGGAAGCAAATATGCATTAAAACAATATTGTTATATTTTTGATTTTTTTAAAAATCTATGTATATACCCATACGAAATATTGAGTTTTACGTTTAACGATCTATATACTGAAGCCTAAACTTTTTAGTGTTGTTATTTCTAACCACATTATACATTTGTGTTAATGTATTTTAAACTCTATTTCACAGTATATGTAGGAATCGTTATCATTTTGTTATCAATTTATTTAGTAAAACTTCATAATACTCCCTAAATAGGTGGAATAACCACTGTAGAATCGCCATTTTCTTGAAAAACGGAGACAGCAAAAGCTCTAAACCTCTTTGAACATCATCTAATGTTAGTGTAGGATGCAACTATGCATTAAAACAATATTGTCAAATTTTTTGAAATTTTCTCAAAATCTATGTGTTAACCCCTACGAAAATATTGAGTTTTTGGTAAATGCTTTATATACTTAAGCCTATAATCTTTAGTGTTATTTTAAAATTTGTAACTACATTTTAAATTTGTATCAATGTTATTTAAACTTTCTTTTATGGTACATGGGCATCTTTCTAATTTTATATCAATTAATTTTGTAAAACTTCATGTAATCCCTAAATTAGTGGACTAACCATCATAAAATCGTTATTTTCTAGAGAAACATAGACAACAAAGGTTCCAAGCCTCTTTAACCATCATCATATGTTAGTTCAGGAAGCAAATATGCATTAAAACAATATTTTTATATTTTTTTTTTCAAAATCTATGTATATACCCATACGAAATATTGAGTTTTACGTTTAACGATCTATATACTGAAGCCTAAACTTTTTAGTGTTGTTTTAAATTTCTAACCACATTATACATTTGTATTAATGTATGTTAAACTGTATTTCATGGTATATGGGAAACGTTATAATTTTTTATCAATTTATTGACTAAATCTTCATATTACTCCCTAAATAGGTGGAATAACCACTGTAGAATCGCCATTTTCTTGAAAAACGGAGACATATACATTAAAACAATATTGTCAATTTTTTTGAAATTTTCTCCAAATATATGTGTTATAACCCCTACGAAAATATTGAGTTTTTGGTAAATGCTTTATATACTTAAGCCTATAGTCACTAGCGTTATTTTAAAAAAATTAACCACATTCTAAATTTGTATTTATGTTATTTAAACTCTCTTTCATGACACATGGACATCTTTCTAATTTTATATCAATTAATTTTGTAAAACTTCATGTAATCCCTAAATTAGTGGACTAACCATCATAAAATCGTTATTTTCTAGAGAAACATAGGCTTCTTTGACCATCATCATATGTTAGTTTAGGATGCAAATATGCAATAAAACAATATTGTTATATTTTTGATTTTTTTCAAAATCTATTGTGTTAACCCCTACGAAAATATTGAGTTTTTATATACTGAAGCCTAAACTTTTTAGTGTTGTTTTAAAATTTCTAACCACATTATACATTTGTATTAATGTATGTTAAACACTCTTTCATGGTATATGAGAATCGTTATAATTTTTTATCAATTTATTGAGTAAACCTTCATAATACTCAATAAATATGTGGAATAACCACGGTAGAATCGCTATTTTCTTGAAAAACAGAGACAACAAACGCTCCAAACCTCTTTAACATCATCATATGTTAGTGAATGATGCAACTATGCATTAAAAAAATATTGTCATATTTTTTCAATTTTTTTCTAAATCTATGTGTTAACCCCCTACGAAAATATTGAATTTTTGGTAAATGCTTTATATACTGAA
>NC_027752.1:215153-217128 GCF_000695525.1 Brassica oleracea var. oleracea
TTATAAAATCGTTATTTTCTAGAGAAACATAGTCAACAAAGGTTCCATGCCTCTTTGACCATCATCATATGTTAGTTTAGGAAGCAAGTATGCATTAAAAAAATATTGTTATATTTTTGAAAATTTTCAAAATCTCTGTATATACCCATACGAAATATTGAGTTTTACGTTTAACGATCTATATACTGAAGCCTAAATTTTTTAGTGTTGTTTTAAATTTTCTAACCACATTATACATTTGTATTAATGTATGTTAAACTCTATTTCACAATATATAGGAATCTTTATAATTTTTTTATCAATTTATTTAGTAAAACTTCATAATACTCCATAAATAGGTGGAATAACCACTGTAGAATCGCCATTTTCTTGATAAGCGGAGACAACAAAGGCTCCAAACCTGAATATCATTGTATGTTAGTGTAGGATGCAACTATGCATTAAAACAATATTGTCAAATTTTTTGAAATTTTCTCAAAATCTATGTGTTAACCCCTACGAAAATATTGAGTTTTTGGTAAATGCTTTATATACTGAAGCCTATAATCTTTAGTGTTATTTTAAAATTTGTAACCACAGTCTAAATTTGTATCAATGTTATTTAAACTCTCTTATATGGTACATGGGCATCTTTCTAATTTTATATCAATTAATTTTGTAAAACTTCATGTAATCCCTAAATTAGTGGACTAATCATTATAAAATCATTATTTTCTAGAGAAACATAGATAACAAAAGTTCAAAGCCTCTTTGACCATCATCATATGTTAGTTCAGGATGCAAATATGCATTAAAATAATATTTTTATATTTTTGATTTTTTTCAAAATCTATGTATATACCCATACGAAATATTGAGTTTTACGTTTAACGCTCTATATATTGAAGCCTAAACTTTTTAGTGTTGTTTTAAAATTTCTAACCACATTATACATTTGTATTAATATATTTTAAACTCTATTTCAAGGTATATTTGAATCATTATAATCTTTTATTAATTTATTGACTAAAACTTCATATTACTTCCCAAATAGGTGGAATAACCACTTTAGAATCGTCATTTTCTTGAAAACGGAGACTACAATAGCTCCAAACCTCTTTAAACATCATCATATGTTAGTGAATGATGCAACTATTCATTAAACAATATTGTCAAACTTTTTGAAATTTTCTCGAAATCTATGTGTTAACCCTACGAAAATATTGAGTTTTTGGTAAATGCTTTATATACTGAAGCCTATAATCTTTAGTGTTATTTTAAAATTTGTAACCACATTCTAAATTTGTATCAATGTTATTTAAACACTCTTTTATGGTACATGGGCATCTTTCTAATTTTATATCAATTAATTTTGTAAAACTTAATATAATCCCTTAATTAGTGGACTAATCATTATAAAATCGTTATTTTCTAGAGAAACATAGATAACAAAAGTTCAAAGCCTCTTTGACCATCATCATATGTTAGTTCAGGATGCAAATATGCATTAAAATAATATTTTTATATTTTTGATTTTTTTCAAAATCTATGTATATACCCATACGAAATATTGAGTTTTACGTTTAACGCTCTATATATTGAAGCCTAAACTTTTTAGTGTTGTTTTAAAATTTCTAACCACATTATACATTTGTATTAATATATTTTAAACTCTATTTCAAAACTCTATTTCATGGTATATTTGAATCATTATAATCTTTTATCAATTTATTGACTAAAACTTCATATTACTTCCCAAATAGGTGGAATAACCACTTTAGAATCGCCATTTTCTTGAAAAACGGAGACAACAATAGCTCCAAACCTCTTTAAACATCATCATATGTTAGTGAATGATGCAACTATTCATTAAACAATATTGTCAAACTTTTTGAAATTTTCTCGAAATCTATGTGTTAACCCTACGAAAATATTGAGTTTTTGGTAAATGCTTTATATACTGAAGCCTATAATCTTTAGCGTTATTTTAAAATTT
>NC_027752.1:217174-220830 GCF_000695525.1 Brassica oleracea var. oleracea
GTGAGCATCTTTCTAATTTTATATCAATTAATTTTGTAAAACTTCATGTAATCCTTAAATTAGTGGACTAACCATTATAAAATCGTTATTTTCTAGAGAAAATAGACAACAAAGGTTCCAAGCCTCTTTGACCATCAGCATATGTTAGTTCAAGATGAAAATATGCATTAAAACAATATTTTTATATTTTTGATTTTTTTCAAAATCTATGTATATACCCATACGAAATATTGAGTTTTACGTTAAACGCTCTATATACTAAAGCCTAAACTTTTTAGTGTTGTTTTTAAATTTCTAACCACAATATACATTTGTATTAATGTATGTTAAACTCTATTTCATAAATCGTTATAATTTTTTATCAATTTATTGAGTAAAACTTCATATTACTTCCCAAATAGGTGCAATAACCATTGTAGAATCGCTATTTTCTTGAAAAACGGAGACAACAGCGGCTCCAAACCTCTTTAAACATCATCATATGTTAGTGAATGATACAACTATTCGGTAAAACAACATTGTCAAATTTTTTGAAATTTTCTCGAAATCTACGTGTTAACCCCAACGAAAATATTGAGTTTTTGGTAAATGCTTTATATACTGAAGCCTATAATCTTTAGCGTTATTTTAAAATTTATAACCTCATTCAAAATTTGTATCAATGTTATTTAAACTCTCTTTCATGGTACATGGGCATCTTTCTAATTTTATATCAATTAATTTTGTAAAACTTCATGTAATCCCTAAATTAGTGGACTAACCATTATAAAATCGTTATTTTCTAGAGAAACATAGACAACAAAGGTTCCAAGCCTCTTTGACCATCATCATATGTTAGTTTCGGATGCAACTATGCATTAAAACAATATTGTTATATTTTTGAATTTTTTTCAAAATCTATATATAAACCCATACGAAATATTGAGTTTTACTTTAAACACTCTATATATTGAAGCCTAAACTTTTAGTGTTGTTTTAAAATTTCTAAATAAATAATACATTTGTATTAATGTATGTTAAACTCTCTTTCATGGTATATGGGATTCGTTATAACTTTTTATCAATTTATTTAGTAAAACTTCATAATACTCCCTAAATAGGTGGAATAACCACTGTAGAATCGCCATTTTCTTGAAAAACGGAGACAACAAAGGCTCCAAACATCCTTGAACATCATCGTATGTTAGTGTAGGATGCAACTATACATTAAAACAATATTGTCAAATTTTTTGAAATTTTCTCAAAATCTATGTGTTAACACCCCTACGAAAATATTGAGTTTTTGGTAAATGCTTTATATAGTGAAGCCTATAATCTTTATTGTTATTTTAAAATTTGTAACCACATTCTAAATTTGTGACAATGTTATTTAAACATTTCTTTATGGTACATGGACATCTTTCTAATTTTATATCAAATTAATTTTGAAAAACTTCATGTAATCCCTAAATTAGTAGACTAATCATTATAAAATCGTTATTTTCTAGAGAAACTTAGACAACAAAGGTTCCAAGCCTCTTTGACTATCATCATATGTTAGTTCATGATGCAAATATGCATTAAAATAATATTTTTATATTTTTGATTTTTTCAAAATCTATGTATATACCCATACGAAATATTGAGTTTTACGTTTAACGCTCTATATACTGAAGCCTAAACTTTTTAGTGTTGTTTTAAATTTCTAGCCACATTATACATTTGTATTAATGTATGTTAAACTCTATTTCATGGTCTATGGGAATCATTATAATTTTTTATCAATTTATTGAGTAAAACTTCATATTACTTCCCAAATAGGTGGAATAACCACTGTAGAATCGCTATTTTCTTGAAAAACGGAGACAACAACGGCTCCAAATCTCTTTAAACATCATCATATGTTAGTGAAGGATGCAACTATGCATTAAACAATATTGTCAAAAATTTTGAAATTTTCTCGAAATCTATGATATAACCCCTACGAAAATATTGAGTTTTTAGTAAATGCTTTATATACTGAAGCCTATAATCTTTAGCGTTATTTTAAAATTTATAACCATATTCTAAATTTGTATCAATGTTATTTAAGCTCTCTTTCATGGTACATGGGCATCTTTCTAATTTTATATCAATTAATTTTGTAAAACTTCATGTAATCCCTAAATTAGTGGAATAACCTTTATAAAATCTTTATTTTCTAGAGAAACATAGTCAACAAAGGTTCCAAGCCTCTTTGACCATCATCATCATATGTTTATTTAGGATGCAAATATGCATTAAAACAATATTGTTATATTTTTGAATTTTTTCAAAATCTATGTATATACCCATACGAAATATTGAGTTTTTAAACGCTCTATATACTGAAGCCTAAACATTTTAGTGTTGTTTTAAAATTTCTAACCACATTATACATTTTTATTAATGTATGTTAAACTCTATTTTATGGTATATGGGAATCGTTATAGTCTTTTATCAATTTATGGAGTAAAACTTCATATTACTTCCCAAATAGGTGGAATAACCACTGTAGAATCGCCATTTTCTTGAAAAACGGAGACAGCAGCGGCTCCAAACCTCTTTAAACATCATCAAATGTTAGTGAATGATACAACTATGCATTAAAACAACATTGTCAAAAATTTTGAAATTTTCTCGAAATCTATGTGTTAACCCCTACAAAAATATTGAGTTTTAGGTAAATGCTTTGTATACTGAAGCCTATAATCTTTAGCGTTATTTTAAAATTTGTAACCACATTCTAAATTTGTATCAATGTTATTTAACTCTCTTTCATGGTACATGGGCATTTTTCTAATTTTATATCAATTAATTTTGTAAAACTTCAGATAATCCCTAAATTAGTGGACTAACCATTATAAAATCGTTATTTTCTAGAGAAACATAGATAACAAAGGTTCCAAGCCTCTTTAACCATCATCATATGTTAGTTCAGGATGCAAATATGCATTAAAACAATATTTTTATTTTTTTCAAAATCTATGTATATACCCATACGAAATAATGAGTTTTACATTTAACGCTATATATACTGAAGCCTAAACTTTTTAGTGTTGTTTTAAAATTTCTGACCACATTATACATTTGTATTAATGTATGCTAAACTCTATTTCATGGTATATGAGAATCGTTATAATTTTTTATCATTTTATTGAGTAAAACTTCATATTACTCCCTAAATAGGTGGAATAACCATTGTAGAATCGCCATTTTCTTGAAAAACGGTGACAACAACGGCTCCAAACCTCTTTAAACATCATCATGTGTTAGTCAAGGATGCAACTATGCATTAAAACAATATTGTCAAATTTTTTGAAATTTTCTCGAAATCTATGTGTTCCCCTACGAAAATATTGAGTTTTTGGTAAATGCTTTATACACCAAAGCTTATAATCTTTAGCGTTATTTTAAAATTGATAACCACATTCAAAATTTGTATTAATGTTATTTAAACTCTCTTTCATGGTATATGGGCATCTTTCTAATTTTATATCAATTAATTTTGTAAAACTTCATGTAATCCCTAAATTAGTGGACTAACCCTTATAAAATCGTTATTTTCTAGAGAAACATAGTCAACAAAGGTTCCAAGCCTCTTTGACCATCATCATCATATGTTTATTTAGGATGCAAATATGCATTAAAACAATATT
>NC_027752.1:220873-242568 GCF_000695525.1 Brassica oleracea var. oleracea
CGCTCTATATACTGAAGCCTAAACTTTTTAGCGTTGTTTTAAAATTTCTAACCACATTATACATTTGTATTGATGTATGTTAAATTTTATTTCATGGTACATGGGAATCGTTATAATTTTTTATAAATTTATTGAGTAAAACTTCATATTACTCCCTAAATAGGTGGAATAACCACTGTAGAATTGCCTTTTCTTGAAAAACGGAGACAACAACGGCTCCAAACCTCTTTAAACATCATCATATGTTAGTGAAGGATGCAACTATGCATTTAAACAATATTGTCAAATTTTTTTAAATTTTCTTGAAATCTATGTGTTAACTCCTACGAAAATATTGAGTTTTTGGTAAATGCTTTAAACACCGAAGCCTATAATCTTTAGCGTTGTTTTAAAATTTATAACCAAATTCTAAATTTGTATCAATGTTATTTAAACTCTCTTTCATGGTACATGGGCATCTTCTAATTTTATATCAATTAATTTTGTAAAACTTCATGTAATCCCTAAATTAGTGGACTAACCCTTATAAAATCGTTATTTTCTAGAGAAACATAGTCAACAAAGGTTCCAAGCCTCTTTGACCATCATCATCATATGTTTATTTAGGATGCAAATATGCATTAAAACAATATTGTTATATTTTTGATTTTTTCAAAATCTATGTATATACCCATACGAAATATTGAGTTTTACGTTTAACGCTCTATATACTGAAGCCTAAACTTTTTAGCGTTGTTTTAAAATTTCTAACCACATTATACATTTGTATTAATGTATGTTAAACACTCTTTCATGGTATATGAGAATCGTTATAATTGTTTATCAATTTATTGAGTAAAACTTCATAAAACTCCATAAATAGGTGGAATAACCATTGTAGAATCGCAATTTTCTTGAAAAACAAAAACAACAAAGGCTCTAAACATCTTTAAACATCATCATATGTTAGTGAATTATGCAACTATGCATTAAAAAATATTGTCAAATTTTTTGAAATTTTCTCAAAATCTATGTGTTAACCCCCTACGAAAATATTGAGTTTTTGGTAAATGCGTTATATACTGAAGCCTATAATCTTTAGTGTTATTTTAAAATTTGTAACTACATTCTAAATTTGTATCAATGTTATTTAAACTTTATTTTATGGTACATGGGCATCTTTCTAATTTTATATCAATTAATTTTGTAAAACTTCATGTAATCCCTAAATTAGTGGACTAACCATTATAAAATCGTTATTTTCTAGAGAAACATAGACAACAAAGGTTCCAAGCCTCTTTGACCATCATCATATGTTAGTTTAGGATGCAACTATGCATTATTATATTTTTGAATTTTTTCAAAATTTTTGTATAAACTCATACGAAATATTGAGTTTTACGTTAAAGAGGTGTTATTGGTTTATATATTTTGATTGATTTAGAAATTCAAATAGTATTTATAAATCCAAGTAAAATATGCAAATCCGGAGGTTTTCTCTCGGATTTGAGTCTTTGTATTTTTAACAGAAAAATCCAAACAAATCCATTCAAATCCATTATAAAATCAAATATATTAGTAAATCCGTACGATTGAATAACACTTGATTTGATATAGAATTTATGAATCATTAAACCAATAACACATGATTTTAATACAGATTTGAAAATCATAGAACCAATAATACTAGATTTAGTTCAGATTTTCAAATCCATCAAAATACAACAACCAATAACCCCCACTAAGTATTCATTCAGATTCTTCCCCGTTATTTTTTAATCAATTTATTTAGTAAAACTTCATAATACTCCTTAAACAGGTGGAATAACCACTGTAGAATCGCCATTTTCTTGAAAAACGGAGACAGCAAAGCCTCCAAACCTCTTTGAACATCATCATATGTTAGTGTAGGATGCAACTATGCATTAAAACAATTAAAACAATATTGTTAAAAATTTTGAAATTTTCTCAATGTGTTAAACCCTACAAAAATATTGTGTTTTTGGTAAATCTATATATACAATCCAATGAATTATCTGGCACGTATTGTCGTCTTTCATAACTGTATTGATGTTACAAGATGTAATAGAGTTTGTGCCTAATTTATTTGCCATCATATTTTGCTTTACGATGAGAGTTTTGTTGACCATACCTTTAGAAATGGATCATATCAATATATATACCATTAGCTGTGGACATGGTATACTTGTACAAACAATGTCAAGAAACTTGATGAGGACCTCAAGTCATCATCAGAAAAGGAAAAAGGAACCGGGAGTAAATCAGTGAAGAACATGAAGCTGAGGAAAACTAAAAAGCCAACCTGGACATAGGTGCATTCAAAGAAGGATATTAACCATGAGGAATTTGACCGTGAAACCACTTGCTATAGATTCTCAACTCAACCAAAGCACGCGGCGAATTGGTTTCATACCAAAAAGATGTAATGGTTTAGGAGATATACCATTTACAAGTCAGGCAACCCACACTGCATCCGAACTGGTTCTATTTAAGGAAAGTAATTATTTGTTTAAGGAGTGTGCAACTCAAACTCACGTGTGGAAACCAGGAGATCAGTCATTACATCTAAGACCACTTGGAGAGTTCATACCATGCACTAAACCTCACTGGATCAGCCAGATTCTTCACCATCTCAACTTGCCATTTTTGGAGCCAATTTGCTTAAAATCCCAACGTCTAGTTTTCTACACTCTTGGCTGTGATTTGGCGATTTGTTTCATCAAGCAGAAGCTCCCCAAGGCTACTAGGATCTTCCCAAAGTTATCCAGATACAAGCAGCTCCACATATTTCTCATTTTGGCTCAGATTCTCTCATTAAGGTCTAACGGCTAGATTTCTTAATTTCAGCATGTTTTCTCATTTTACTTAGCTTTCTAAATCATTATAGTAAGCCTATATAAGCTCATTAGTTATCTCATTGTAAGGACGAATCTTTTACCCAAGAAATAATAAACTTCTTAGTTTCCTTTCTCCAAAGTCTTTGTGTCTTTGAGTTATCTTGATCATCAAGCCTTGTGTGGATTCACTTGTCTTAGTGATTGGCGATTGAGACTGCTTGTGGAATCATGCTGTTCTTGTTCGTGGTTGATTGTGGAATCAGTGAAAACCCTGTTCTGTTCGAGATCATCATCATCACTCCCATCCAGCCGGTTTTATAGTTGATTAGAAGAACCACCCCTCTTGTTGGATCGATCATCACTTTGCTCCAAGGTGCTTGTAATCCTTTGACAGCTTAGGGCTACATCATTTCTGGTATCAGATCTGAAGTTTTGAGAATCAGCCAGATGAACAAGCACCTTGGAACTAAATGAACAAGATGAACAAACGATTACAAGCTCTGATACCAGAAATGATGTAGTCCTAAGATGTAATGACTGATATCCTGGTTTCCACATGTGAGTTTGAGTTGCACACTCCTTAAGCAAAAAAATTACTTTCCTTAAATAGAACCAGTTCGGATGCGGTGTAGGTCGCTTGACTTGTAAATGGTATATCTCCTAAACTATTACTCCTTTTGGTATGAAACCAATTCTCCGCGTGCTGTGGTTGAGTTTAGAATCTATAGCAAGTGGTTTCACGGTCAAATTCCTCATGGTTGCAAAGATATCCTTCTTTGTATGCACCTATGTCCAGGTTTTCTTCTTTAGTTTTTCTCAGCTTCATGTTTTTCACTGATTTACTCCTGGTTCCTTTCTCCTTTTCTGATGATGACTTAAGGTCCTCATCAAAGCTGATTTACAAAAAAATTGGAAAGTGGCTATAATTATCTTCAATAATTCGTGATTGATTCCTTCGTTTGGAAAATGACGGGCATGTATAGGATAAAACCATTGTAACTAATGCGACTGAACTTAAAGCATTTGAGTTTATGGGGGGGTCCTTGTGACTCGCCAGTTAGTGTTTCAATCTGTGTAACTCCTTGTTTATTATCAATGAAATCAATCTTTAAGTGTTAAAAAAAGCATTTGAGTTTTGGATTTTAAAAAAGAAAAAAGAAAGTAACGGAGCATCAGTTCTTCATTGTAAACGTTGATTCAACTTCTTCACAGACAGCCAGTTTCTCTTTGGTTTATTCTTAAAATTTTCTCTGTTTTATTTGTGAAATATACGACTAGTAAGAAGGAAGTAAAATGTATTTATTTTCAACTATATGTATGTGATTTCATTACAGTACATTCATAAAAGAAACTTTTAAGAAGTTAACAAAAAGTAAACAAAGCCAGTAATTACTAATTGGAATGTATATATATATGCTTACAGTTTCTCATTCATATACACTTTTTATTTATGCTTTGGAATAAATAAAAAGTGTATATGAATGAGAAACTTTATTATTGGCTTCAAGCCACCACCGGAACTTCCGTATTTACGTACACGGCGGCGCCTCCACAAGTGACACCGGTACAATTGCCATTAACGACACCGTCACTCTTAGCCACCACTAGACTCTTGATGATTCCTTGGAGATCCCTCTTATGGAGATTAACCAGAAGTCCATTCTTCATAAAAAGCGTCAGCGACATCTTCTGCTCCACCTTGTGTCCCGGAACCACCGTAAGCCGGTGACGGAGAAGCACCGCCGCCGCGATGGTCTTCATCTGAAGATACGCCAGATCTTTTCCCAGGCAGATTCTCGGTCCGGCGTTGAATGCCACGAATCGATACTGATCGTGGTTGATGAATTTGCCGTCGATCGGCGAGATCCATCTCTCCGGGATAAACTCCAGACAGTCTTCTCCCCAAGTCGACTTCATCCTCCCCGCCGCGTATATCGAATAACTCACCGAAGATCCCGCGGGAACGAAAGTTCCGTCAGGTAAAACGTCGTCGTTCTCGACGTGCTTCGAATCTTCCGGCACCGAAGGGTAAAGCCTGAGCGTCTCAGAGAGCGCCGCCTTCAGGTAAACCAGCCGGTCGATCTCGTCGAAATTTAACGGCTCCTCCGTCCAAGACGCGGCGTTGTTCTCAGTGCCACGTGTCTCGATCAGAACGGAGCAGATCTCCCGGACGATTTTATCTTCGACGGCTGGATGCATCGTGATAAGCCAGAAGAACCAGCTCAGCGCTACCGATGACGTGTCGCGTCCAGCTAGGATGAAGTTAAGCGCCACGTGTTGGAGGAAAGTGTCGCTGTACGCTTCTTTCTTCTTCATCATGAAGCGAGAGAGGAGATCGTCGTGTCCCTGGGCTCCACTTTCTTGCTGAGTCATCAACTCCTGCTTACGTGTACTTATAACCTTTGCTAAATATCCATCGATCTCTCCCAAGCTTCGGCTCAAGCTGACTTCTAAGCCGAGTCCTAGCCATTTCTTTAGCTTCCACAGAAACTCAGGCATAATAAACCGTTGAAGCGAGGCTTCGGTGGCGCGATCGAAAGCGGTGGCAAAGCCGTTCTCGGGAAGCCCCGGTGCACAGGTTCTTGTGTCCTTACCGAATGCCAATCCGCAAATGTTATCGAATGTGAGACGGAGTACCAAGTCTTGGAGATCGATCGGCTCGGATTTGGCTTGAGCCGATTCAAGAATTGGACAGAACCGGAGCTTAATTCCTTGGTTTACCCATCTACCCATGGCTTGCCTCAACGTTCTGCATTAGTACATTATGAGAATTAAAGGTTCGATTTGATGAAATATTGTAAACTGAAACCGCGAAACTATCCTTGAAGGAAAAAATCTAACCAATACATATGATCATTTCATTTATTATATTAATACAGAACCAAGATTAAACATATGAATTGTCAATGTATGTACAGTAGTTGGTAGCTAGGAGATTGAAAGAAATGATTATATATCTAAATGAATCTTGAAGTTTAGTCACGGCCAATGGATTTGCTTCAATTATATATTGTAGCTGCATGGTGACTAAACCGAGCGGTTTGGTATATTAATTAGGTTACCTTGTTGTGAACTCGAGAGCAGCGGTTTTGCGTTGGAAGAGCCAAGTATCGCCGTCAGAGTTGAAAATACCTTGACCTAGAAGGTCGTGGAAGACGGATTGCCACGTGGGACCTTTAGGGTAATTATCGAACCGGGTCTTGAGCATGTGTTCAAGATTCCTCGGGTCACAGGTGACAGTCACTAGACCTTGCTTCCTTGCCAAGAAAGGTACTGCACAGATACAAGTCTGGTATGTGCCACCGCACGCACGGAGGTTCTCGGTGATCCATTCATGCATCCTATCACGCTGCTCTATCAGACCAGGGAGACTGCCCAATACAGGCCACACACGTGGTCCCTTTAGCCATCGTGATATCCTCTTGAACCATAGCCAATATGCTGCAACGACAGCTACAAGAAGCATCACATTGGACATTTCCATTTATAGCTCTTTGGTTGGATGCAGAAAAAAAGGAATGTGGTGATTGAGAAGAGAAGTGTAAATTAAAGCTGAAGTTGGATGAGAATGAATGAGTTTTCCAGGAAAATTTATAGGGAGGAAAATGAGGAAGAGCTTCTCTCTCTGACTTACAATCTGACACTGGTAACTATCAGAATCAAAAACTCATTTATGATTCCGCGGTTCTCGTTGAGATATAATGAGAAGATTTTTTCAGTTTTGAAAGTCAAGAAGTGGTAAAGTGGTGGTGTGCTTATGCTTTGCTGGTACCTAATTTTGCAGCGAAAGGAATAGTTTCATTTAATGAGTTTCATTGATTGATCATATATAGATGTATGTCTTATGTAGATGTGTGGTGAATTAAATGGAGTTAGTTGAGAATATAAGGCACAAAAAAAGATGGTGGGGGAAAAGAAGAAAAAGTCGTCTATTTTTTTAATTTAGAAGTTTAGGGCTAAAAGTTAAACACATGCTTTGGTTTTGCTGGTGAGATTGATTGGTTTTAAGATGTATTCTTTTATAGGTACAGCTACAAATGATTTTCAGTTTTTGGTTAGGTTTATTTAGTTGTTTCAGTTTGAGAATATCTGGTTTGTTTTGGAAAATCAAATGAGTTGTAAACTGAAGAAAGGCTAATATCTACAAATTTTGGATATTTCTTTAACCAAACATCCTCGTTTTGGGTTATAGGTGTCAGAATTTGGTAAGCAGCTCCAGACCTAGACTAGAATTACTCTAGGAAAACACATCTTTGAGTTTCTTCTCATTTAGCTAAGCCTACTAGAAACATTTGTTGCGTTACTATTTTGACTTTTTGGTTTCTCCTTCAATGCTATTTTTATCTTTGACTTTTACTGATGAAACTACTCCAATGCTAACCAAAAACTGGAAAACTAAGTGGGGCGTGGCAGAAGAATATTATGTAAGATTAAATATGTCTTTGAGGGGGATGTGAAAGTCAAAAGGCTTGTGCTGTCTTTTTTACCATGCAACTCGTGTTGGTCCTTTTAACATCATTTTACTTCATATATCATGTGTCAATATATAAATATTATTCGTTTTATCTTGCTTGACGTTTTAGAGAAGGTTAAAAGGTAACAAAATATTATATACTCGGAACATACCCTAGACTATATCTGCGAAGTGATTTTGCCACATGTCCTCTCTACAATCAATTTCACAAAACAAATATGACATGGCTAATAAAATTGATGACATGGCTTCCAAAAAAAATATGACATGAATAATTTCATTTAATGTTAATTTATATTTTTGGCTAACTTATTAGAATATGGTAATAATTTATATATTACATTTAATATTGATATCTCTTTTTGGTAAACTTTTTTTTTTAATATTGTAATAACTCATACATCATCTATAAAATAAATATATTCATATATAACATTTCAAATTTCGAAATATTATTATTTTGTATAATTATACAATTTGTATTACTAAAGTTTTCAAAAATTTCTACAATTTTTAAAAAATTTAAATATCTAATCGTAAGATCATTAGTTTCTTATAAATCTACAAATTTTATAAATATTGTTTAGGCTAATTTTTTTGATAATTATATAATTTTATATCATTTTTATTAGTTTTATACAGATTGATTTAATATATATCAAATCTATATTAAATATTAGTAAGAAAATAGTAAAATCTATAATATTTAATAAAATTTATTTTTAAATATAAGTTAGATTAAAAAAATTCTTTACTGCACATGGTGCAGAAAAACAGCTAGTGCAAATTGGGTATTAAGCATTTCTTAAGTTTTAATTATTATTTTCCCTAAGCATTTGTCTCACAATACTAGACTTTCTAATGTGCATAATCGAGTTCGGCTTATGTTTCGTAGTCCCTAATAAGCCTGGGCGTTCGGGTCTTTGGATCGGGTTCGGGCCGATTTCTTTCGGGTCCGGATCTTTCGGGTCCTAAATATTTAAATTCAATAGGTACTTAGAAATTTTTGGGTCGGATTCGGATCGGTTCTTCTCGGATCCAGGTCGGTTCGGGTCTATAATTAAAATACCCATAAAATACCCTTAATTTTTCGGGTCCATATCGGATCCGGGTCGGGTTCGGATATTTAGGATCTGAAAAGGACATGACATACCCAACTCCATCAAATTTAGTCGATATTTGTCATATATATCTAAAATTTTACAATTATAACTAAAATGAAATTATTAATAATAAAAAAACATTTTTAAATTCTATTTTACATTTTAAAGCTTCGTATTATTTAAAAATGTTACAAAATAATAACAAATGTTGTTAACAAAAGATATTTCAACTGAATCATAAAATAATATATAAAAAACAGAACACAAAAATCATAGTTTTATATATATATGTTTTTAAGTCGGGTACAAATCGGGTCTTATCGGATCGGTTCTTTTCGGGTCTGGGTCTATTCGGGTCGGTTTCTTTCGGTTCTGATTCTTTTGGGTAAAAGAAATTTAAATCCAAAAGATACTTGTAAATTTTCGGTTCGGTTTCGGATCGGATATTTTTTGATCGGTTCTGGATCTGATTTTCGGATCTAGGTTAAAATGCTAGGGCCTGGTCACCGATAATTGTTGCAGAAGAATCGTGACTGATGACGTGTTGAGCATAAAGGTAGGTGTATAGTAGTGAAGATTAGATGGCTTGCCAACCTAACAATTCTTGAAAATCATTTATCACTCATGGTTGACTCTTTTTTTTTTTGTTAAATCAAAATTACTAAACGAGACAGGATATTTTTGTTATTTTATGGAACGGAACAACATTATTTACTAGAAAACGAATATATCTCTGATCAGCGGTTGCACTGTACATATTGAGCTGAAATGTATTTAATTCAGACTTCCGTAACTTAGAGTATGATTAACCTCGGTCTCTTCGCCGGGGTTCTTACCTCATAATTTGACAAATTTTTTTTTTTTTTTATTTTTCGAGACAGGTTCTTATATCTCTTATTTAAGAAAAGATAAGAATCATCTCTTAGTCGAAACTAAGAACCCAAGTTACATCTCCGTAAAATCTAGATGGTATCTAACTGCAAAGCGGCGGTTGAAGCTTTATCTATACCACTTTTTGGATACATTAATGTTCGATCACAGTTGAGTAGTTGACACTTCTTCCTCTTAAATTTGGCCAGCATGGAGTATCTTGTCTCGTTCCTTCCACATAGAGTAGATAGTTTATGACTTTTGGCTCATGGTTGAGGAGGCAAACGTTTGAGCCCCTATTTTGCGTCATTCGCTATATATGGCATTTGGTATCTCTTGTTAATGTATATAATTTGGAATTCTTCCGATTAATGAATTTATTTTCCTCATGACCAAAAAAATGAAATGAAATGAAATTATGCCATTATGAATCAGTCGAACTCTAAATCCACTATGTGAGATGATAGTACTAGGAGAGGGACGAATAATATTTGTTTTCTGGTAAGAGGTGACGTGCAGATCCTCAAATTGTATCTAGTATCCGAATGATTCCATGAATGGTTTGAACTAAGAAATAAAGATATATATAACCATATCTTATATGACTTAAAGAAAGGATTTTATTATATTTCAACGTTCACAATTTACAAACATACGTAAGGATTACAAACGAATGGGTTGAGTAACTTTGGGAGGTATGGCTTTTCCCACTAAAATATATCAACCGTTGAAAAATAAAGACCAGAAAATGGTCAATTTAACAAGCACACAAATACAGGTCAAATCACAGACCCACATTATTAACTTGCAATCCAAGCAACTTCCGCAGCAGGTGAAAACAATGTTATACATAATAAGTACTCGATCACCAGCTGAAACTGATAGATTCGAAATGGAGATTCTTAGCCAAACCAGTGGAACATATTTTCGCAACCTTTTGTCTCATCTTCTTTGGACCACACACAAGAACTCCCACACTCGAACCTTCCACGTCAAGTAGTAGTTCTGTTCATATAAACCAATCAATTAGGGTAACAATACTCATATAGACACAGAGATATAGATGTAGAAAGAGATATAAGGTATATTACTCGTGAGGTTAGGTCTTTCTCCGTAATGCAGGGTGGTGCGTTGCACTAGCGATTCTTGTGGGGAACTTTCGATTTCTCTCATGGAATTATAACCGCACGAGGTTGGAGAAGACGTTGTAGATGGAAGTTCGACGTTCTGGACCTGTTTAGTTTCAACGTTGTTGCCGTACTTTTTCTTGTTCCAAAACATAGCTGCACTTGAAGTGGCCATGATGCTCACACAGATGACCAAGATGTATATAATGGATTCTGAAGTCCATGAATAGATCTTGTAGGTGTTGTGGTCGATCGGGTAAATGTAATACCTACTGATGATACCGATAATTATCATAAAGATGAGGAACGATGATGATAGAATTCCGCCGAGCCAGAGCCATGAGTTTGGTCCGAGGATTGCTGAGATGGGTTGGTCTGAAAGACTTGGTTTGAACCAAAGTGTTTTGATTTGCTCCGTTGTAGCTTCGCTTCTTGGCTCTTTCTCTCGGGTTATGAAGGCTTCGATTTTGATGTTTATGTCGGAGGAGAGTTCGGTCTGGAGGCCGGATAATGGCAAGACAAGATGGAGCATGGATATTTCTGAAGAGTTCTTAAAAGCGCAAATCAGCGTGATTTTGGGGATTTTGCATTTTTGGTTTTGGCTTGTTGCAATCATATCACGGATGACAGAGATAAATGGAGTTATGCCACTTCCTCCGCTCACCATAACCAGAGCTTCATGCCTATAAATAACACCATACAAAAATACATATGATATCGATGTTTCTTCAAACGCAAGCAATCAATTAAGTTTCTTGTGCTCCACTAATTTAAATATCAATTCAGTGTATTGACTGATGGGTCTTTGAGAAAGTAACTGACATAAAGAAATCGGTGGAAGCAGGGCCATAAGGACCCTCGACAGAAACAGCAAGGCGGTCTATCTGATGAGAAGAAGAAAGCCTCTGATAAAGTTTAGTTGACCATTTGCCTTCGCTTTTGATCACAACACTTAGCTTCTCTGCCTCAAGGTTGCTACTCGAAGTTATCGTAAATGGATGCCATTGTAGCCTTGAAATGCTCGGTATGTTCACAAACAATATGCTCGTCGGGCTATAAACCAACCCTATTCAACATATATAATAGATTAGAACTTTAAGTCGCAATAACTAAGTGTTATAAAATAAGATAAAAGATAATTAATATTTTGGGAACTCACTAGGGTTTTTGGAGAAAGTGAGCTCGATGGTGTCGGAAGGAAGAATCCGAGCAGAGAGCAAGCGTATATTGTCACGTGACTGGAGAAACCTAAGGAAACGATCGACCATGAAGATGTAGAAACCGGGAAAAGAGATAAACGTGTAAGAGATGCCGACGTGGAAGACGAAGAAGAGCATGAAGACGATGTAGAGGTAGTGTGTGTAGAAGAAGACTTCGAAGAATCTCCTCCTTACCGCTGGATATGTGGTGGCCCACATAACAAGCCCGGCCACCAGAGATATCTCTCCAGCCAAGTTCGATATATCCTTTGTATCCCACATGAGCATCTGCAGTTGATTAAATAAATATTCGGTATATATATAGTAGATATATGCATATGACTTTCCTGAACCTCGATCAATACGAAATTCTTTCAGTTATAGAAGCGCATGAAGCGAAATTGAATTATCACATTAACTGGGAATAAAAGTCATATTCGTATATATACTACATATGATTTCTATTAAATTAATGCGTGTTTCAAAGATATGGCGTTTTACAGTTAAAAAAAATGGCGTTTTACATATTAGTTGCTTTATATTCGCATTATTGCCATGTGAAGACCAAAAATATTAAATTTTGACCGCATTTTATTATATTGAACTATAAAAAAGTACTGCACTATTGCGTATGTATGGAAGCTGATCCATTCAGAGATGACGTTGACGGGAATTATAGCATTGATTTAGAGTCGTTGACTTTATTCTATCTAGAGGTGGGACCCAACTATTGGATTATTAGGCAAAGCCAAAAAAATCGAATCCATAATATTTGATAACTAATAGAACAAGTATGTTATATACCTGGGAGATTTCATGCACAGAGACCCAATATATGATGTAACATAGACCATGAGCGGTGAAAATTGCAATGACCATATGGCCCAGCCAAATATGGTATTTGATGCTTGACTCCGAAGTTAGTCCTACCGCCGGTAGCAACGACGAGCCGCGTGCCACCGGTAAGAACAAAAACGCTAAACATATGTTTCCGATAAACCCTATCCTTAGCGCCGCTGATTCCAGCTTGGCTTGCCACCTTAAAATGTTAATCAAAACTATTGAGACAGATACTAAACTCTCGATATAGTTCTCTTAATCTAAGATATTGACATGTGATAAACTATGATATAATTAGTATTTCAGTAATCAATCAATCAAATACACTCATATGTTTTTGTATAGTATTTTCACTAACAAAAATAATTTGTTTTGGTGAATATAAATAATCTAGTACTAATGGACCAATTAATCTTCAAATATATATATGTTCAGAAGTAAGTAGAAATCAGTCCAACCAAATATATATATGTATGGTTGATAAGAGAAAGAATGCTTACAAATATTGGCCATCTGCAGCGGCTGATTGAGGAGTGATAGTGGCAAATTTATTGCGCAAGTAAGTGATAAAGCTCCAGAGAAGAAGAGCCCCAAACATAGCCAAGAACATGATCTCAGTAACTGAGACTATCCCCAATGGTCCCTTCACTAACATTGGCTTTCTCAGTGCACTCCACACTCCCCCCTTTATCTCCCTTTATTATATCCATTATACAGAAACAAATTGTAAGAAATGATGAAAGTTATACAACTTGTCTGTCGACATAATTCACCCGTTGAATTTTGTACCTATCAATATGGTGTGGACTCTTTCGTTTCTTGAAGTGGAGATACACACATCCCAGACAAGCTACAAGGATCATCGGGAACATATACATGAAAAGTGTCGTCCCTGTCGTGTAAACAGAGAAGATATTAACAAATTTTAATCAATTATTTTAAAAGTTGTAAATATATACAAACGGAGGTTCCTACAAAAGTATGAGCTAATGAAAGGAACAACTAGATGATTAATGGTTGCTTTACTAAATCCATCTATTGATCATGCAAACCTGTGGCACCAAAATAAGTTGATGCTCCAAACTTTAGACGCATATAAGGCTGCCACTTGTTTTTATAAGTTAGTGTTGGCATCATGATCCAAAGCATGATAGTTCCAAGGAAAACCACCATCATGAAGAACTTAGTCATCTCCATCCTATCTCTTTCTCTCTCGCTCTCTTATGATTTTAAAAGATATGATGGCTTTAGTGAGAAGGATCAGCTAGCTTATTTTGAGGGAAGGAGTGGTAGAGAAAGAGTATATATATAAAGAAAATCTTGAGTGGAATGAGATGAAGTAAGCTAGTTGCATGCTCCATGCATGTGACTCTCCCCGTGGATCTAGTTTTTTTTTTTTTCATTATCTACATCCATTTGTTTTGGTTTTTTTTTCTTTTTTTTTTTTTTTTTTGCTAAAATATTTTGGTTGTATTGTCCATAAGGTGTTCACAAAAAAGGTTGTATTGTCCATCAAACATTTGATGACAATTGTATATACAAACATAGAGCTGGTATATTACTATTATAATATAAAGTAAGATAAGATATAATCGGCATTATAGATGGGTTCAATGTGTTAGCAATTACATATTATTTCAATATAAAATATATCACGATAAATATCACTTACATATTATATATATACTATTATTTAACTATAATAAAATCAAGATTATGTTACATATGGAGTAACCAGAAAATACGATTATGCGATTTGAAAAACATAGGATATATTCCATACAAAATCGTTATGACACTTAATTAGTATGGTAACAAAGTCTTGGAAACCAAACTCTTTTTTTCCTTGGATCGAGTTGTTTCAGATTTGTATTGAAAGCTAAACCGCATAAAAGAATACACTTTTATTGCCTAACTTAGTTTTTTGTGTTTAAAGAAAACACCCGGAAGATACTATGCTTTTGTTTAATACTTTTCAAAAATTTATGTGGTACAAAAACCATATATGCATGATCAATGTGGATCTTTATCAAAGAATTTAAGAGTTTGACTTGAGGAAGAAGCCAAGGATCATGCTTTTTTTTATTGATCACAGCATAGCCTATCTGATAATTAACTACTTTAATTAAGCATTGATCGTCCATTAAAACATGTCCGATACATTTTAAGTATGACATTAGATGTTTTTTTTTTGGGACAACATGTATGACATTAGATGTTCATTTTAAGTATAACAAGTAAATTAGTACTCAGCTACTTGGGTCTCATAGACTCATGTGCGAAAAACTCCGCATAAGAGTATAAGACTATTGTTTCCCAAAAGATAAAAAAATAAAAGAGTATAAGACTATATCCGTTACTGTCTTAAAAGAGAACGTAATAGTTTGTAAGAATTAAGAAGTGGGATAAAAGATATTATACCCAAATACGATGGTTGGATGGTAAGCAAGTTACTAATTCTCAGCTGACCGACTTTGTCGTGCAGGCTCCATTGACGCATTCAAGCTCCGCTTCGAATCCGCTGTCATTTTCGCATGAAGACCTATCTCCTTCGGTTTCTTTTATCTTTGTGTTTAATGCTTTTTATCAAAGAGGATGTTTAATCTCCTCTCTCTATTGTAACCGAACATTTTAGTTTAATGGAAGTACGTTGTGTTCAAAAAATAAAAATAAAAAATAAGCAAGTGGTTTTTTTTTTTGTAACTGAAAGTTAGTGATTTTCGTAGGTTTGATTGTAGAATAATGTCACACAGTAGATTTAGATGTTATAAAGAACCATAAGCAATATCATATAAACTCATGTTGTCCAAATCTATCTATATTCCATAACACAAATAAATTTATTCATTATCAATTACTTTTAATTGGAAGTCCATGTATTTTATTATTTATCAAGATCTGATTTATATTGTAGATTTTGAAGTATAGCATACCAAGTGACATACATACTAGCTATATAAATGCGATATGATAAGATACTTCTAAGTTGTAACCACTGCTCACTGGAAAACCCACGTTGTCGCTTTTCACCAGACGGGCGGTGTTGTACGTTATCAGGTCTCCCCCGTCTATACTTGATCCTTGGATATGATATGCGAAGAGAATATATATATTGACGATTTTAAAAGGAAAAGAAACAAAAGCATTTACTCTCTTCGCATATCATATCAACGGATCCAAAAAAACATATTTACTGAATCAACCACCGGAAATAACCAACTAGTTCTAGGTATGAATAACTTGAAATAATATCAATATCATACATGCATCAGTTGGAAATTCCGAAAGTAGTTCTTCTCTATAGCTTTGTGTGAAAGTAGTAAAATACACTATTTGACAGAGAATTCAACAATTTCATCATCTTCACAAGCTCCAACATCAATCACCATCGTCCCATTCTTTTTCGTAGGCAATATTCTACAACAATCTCTTCTCGGAGCCTAAATTGCACCAAAAACAAGAATCAGTAGCATCATCATATATAGCAGTAAACAAAAATCAGTTAATATAGTTACTAACCTTATTTTTGTTCCATCTATCGGGATCGAGTTTTTTATAAACTATAACCCGTTCGATATCAGAAGGATCCGACACATCCCAATCACATTCAAGATCCCACATGTCATACCACCTCACGTACTCGCTTGCAGTTCTGTGTAAGGCCGAATCAGGAAGCGCATTGGAGAGGAAGTACACGCGTGGACGTTGACACATGCTTTTGCTGAAAAGACGTGTGTTAAAAGCATAGCTTTTGCCGTCTCCGTGCTTGTACCAATCTATAAATGTGCGTGTCGGGATCTCCATCTCTCTCGCTGACAATACACCACGTATAATCTGAACTGTGTATCCCCATGACACAGACACAGTCCAACGGTGTGTAGTGTCATAACAAACTGATTGCTGAGTGAGGCTCGCTGAATCCAGTTTGGCTGGAACCATGAGGCGCTTCATGGCGTTGACTCGACCCATGTTTGGGAATACTGGATCCACTATGTCTAGATGATGCACGGAGACAATTGGAGCTAATGGATGGGCTGATAACAGGCCCAGTAGTTTCCCATATATATCAAACTGTTGCAACAAAAGAAAAAAATACTGTGAGTAAAACTACGCAGATCGATAGATACGGGAACAAAGATTCCGAATATCGATATATTTGATATTTTGTTTATGATTTGATTAGAATAAGATTTGGTTTTAAGATATTACTAGATCTATGCGATCTATCATAAAAACAACAAAAGAATAAACAAAAGCTGTATAAATAATTGAAAATGCACAGAGGAATGTAAGATTAACACGTAGCTAACAACTAACTATATATTTGACTAGAAGTACAGAAGCTTTTAGTGGGAGCAATGACTTATATGAGACTAGAACCTATATTTGTGCCGAAATTGTCGCGATACTAAAATCATTTAAATTCAAGGGTAATGTGAACTTTTTAAAAGAAAATAAAACATTGATCAGAATCAAAGTTTCCAAACATAAAAACTAACCAAATGTAACATAAAAAAAAACGAAGAGTATGACCGTAACAGTTTTCACACTATCAAACTTCACTAAGTATACACGGATATTAATGAAAAACTAACAGATTATAAAATATTTCTGTCAAAATAATTAAATGAAATTTACGTTAGAATCCTGTGTGTTAATAAACAAACCGAAAGCATGAAAACTTAAAACATACTAGTGGTAGAGAAAAACTTCAAAATATGGTTGAGATATGGGGATTTAAAAAAAAAAAATGCAGTACGAGGAAAAAGATCTTCAAAAGGAGAAGAGTATCATAGTAGTTTGAATAAAATATCAATAAAAAGGATAGAGAAACCAACAAAACAAAAGTAGAGAACGAACCTGATGAAAACCAACTTCTCTAGTCAAAGGAACACCAAGCTCCGCCATACAAGCGTGAATCCGATCGTCGGAGCCGTACAATTCAGGGTATCTCTGAATGCAACGATCTTGCATCTTCTCCAACGCTTTAGCCAAGGGGTAGCTAATGGCGAATCCTCCTCCACCATAAGCCATCCCGTAAGAGAACTTCAGATTCTGAGTGTGACTCTCCGACGAGCTTCCAATGTAATAGAACTGCTTGTGATCGTATTTTCTCAGAACGCTAACAAGATTCTCCGTGAAAAACACGGTGTCGTCGTCTCCCATCACAATCCACCTCACGTTTCTCTCAGACTCTGTTCCGTTTAAAAGCCTCACTGTCTCGGACACGATTCGCGTGAGTCTCAGCGCCGCTCTGTTACCCTTTGGGTATGTGTACTCGAACCTTGACGTGTCGGAAGATATTTTGATAGGAGGCAGACCCGCGGAAACGGTGTCGTTGTCGTCAAGATGTTTGTCTAACCAAACGACGCCGTTCATTTCCCCGTTGGGTTTCCACCAGAGCTTCACGTAGTCTCTTCGCCGTTTCCACAGCTTCGCAGACGCTGCGATCCCGAAGACCACGTGCTTTATCTCCGTTTCTTCAGGTTTTGGACTCGTGTAAGATCCGGATCCGGATCCGGCTGGCGAAACAGCGATTTTCATCAGAGATCGAGGTGGAGCATAGGAGGTGAAATCATAAGAGTAGAAAACGAATTGGATGCAGAATATAACGGCGAAAGTTAAGACTAGCTTTGAGATGAGCCTAACCAAAGACGAAGAATGTGAGTTACATGAAAACGTTTTAGCTTTCTCGTATGAATATGGCTTTTGATCTCTCTTATCGTCTCCCATGGCTGAAAATAATTTTAAAATGGGATTTTCTACACACCGGAGAACGAGGAAGACTACGTTGGTGATTATGTTTTTATAGAGAGCTCTCTCTACCTAGCTCCTCTTATAATGGAGATATGAAAATAAAACGGTTTTTATTTTAGAGCTTTTATTTATACAATCGTTACTCTTTTGGTCTTTATCCTATGAAAAGGGATATTATGGATTCCTTTGTTCTTCTGATCCATTAATTTATTTTAATTTAAACAGTAAGTACCTTTATGAAATTAATTATATACATTATATTTCGGTAGATGTATGTTGTATACAGTAGAACATCTATAAATTAATAATGTTGGAATTTTAAAATTTTAATAATTTATAAAAATATTAATTTACAAATTTTTCTTATTTAGATTTCTTATTTTAAGATGTACTTTAATTTTAGTGTATAGACATTAATTGTTTTTTTTTTGAAATTTCACATGTATATTAATTATATTATATTATTTGGTGTATATAATATATATCGTATAGAACTTAAATGTGGTTTTAGATATAATATTAGTAAACCTCATCAAAAATTTATTAAGTGTTAAAAAATATAAAGATAATTCTATTGTGAATATAAAATAAACAATATAAATAGTTACTTATATAAAATACGTATATATAGAAATTATTAATTTATAATTTTAATGGGACCATATATTTACATAGAATTTTCTAAAAAATATTTTTTTATTATTTTATCGATTTATGTCAAATTTTGAACCGGTTCAAGTTGGGACTGACGGAATTTATTAATTTACAGAGATTATTAATTGATTGAGTATTAATTTATAGAGGTTATAGAGTGTATGTGTATATATGTAATTTGTAAACTTGGTAAGTTATATTGACTGTACCGATTACATCCTGTCAAATATATATATCAGGATAGTCAATGACTACTTTTCGTGACCACTTATTTCTTTTTATCATGTTTGATCAAGATTCCAGTGGGTATTTACCATTTACATTTTGGTTTTGTTTATTGTCTCCAAAATTAGAGTTTGATTCAAGTGTTAAAAATGAATAATAAAATAAAATAAAAAATGTTTGTACGTTTTATATAATTCATGAACTAAGAAATAGAAGAAAAATGGAAATTATCATTCTTTTAGAAATATCTGATATTTCTTCAAATCATCTTAAAATCATAATAACAACTTTACAAAATCTACTCAAATCTCAAATACTTTTGGATTTAGTATTCTTTTAAATTCTTTTAAATCTTTATCCACTGAGTCTCTTAAATGTTAAAATATGTAAACATTATTAAAATTATACTTTATTTATTTTTATTCTGTAGCAATGAAAATAAAAAAATATTTGAGAATTTTATAAATCTTGAGGGATATTAAATTTTACCTTATACTTTTCCTTTAAATATATCATCAAAGAAAAAATTACATCCTTTCGAGAAAAGGGAAAATGTAAAAAGAAAATATAATACCAAATTCACTCCCTAATGAAAAAAATAATAATACTATAAGAAACTCACTCGTCCAAGAAATCAATTCAAAACCAAATAAACATACTATCATTTTTACAGAAACCCTCAACTTAATTCTTTTACCCTTTCTAAATACCAATATCACTTTTCGTAATTAACCAATAAGTTAGCTAGGTAGGTATAATTCAACTGTTTACGCACAACCTGCCTCATTTTCGTGATATGTTTTATTTAGGCAGTACCATACTCTTCTTTAGGCCATACCACAGGTCCATAACTTCCCTCATATTCGTGATATGTTTCTATTTAATAGTCTTGATATGTTTCTAATCGTATGGTTTAACAGTCTTTCATGTGTCATTTTATTATATGACAAAATAAAATGAGTTAACACTCGCTAAAAAAAAAAAATTTGCAATATCGAATTAAGAATATTATATGTGCTTATTTCATCTACAAGATTCGGCTTCATCAACAAAATTGGCGGTTCTGAGGGGTAACTGTTAGACGTACGATCTAGTTAATAGTGGTATCAATCTAAACAACTTTTAGCACATTATTATAGAGCTTTATAGATAAGTTGACTAAAACTTTTCTTATACAAATATTAGTTTCACTGCGTCTCATACAAACGACCACAATACCACAAGCAAGCACCTAATAATAATAATACATTCACGACGACCAAGATGGAACACTTACAATACCATCTATTCACACAACCATAGCAGTTTATCAGAATCCTCTCTGCTTTTTTGGTGATGTTGCCAGCACCGTTGTTGGTGCGCCAATCGACCTGAGGTTCTCCAGCAAAGTGTCCCTCCCCGATAACAGAATATTGAAGAAGCAATCCACCTCCTTGGAAACAAGGTCTATCCCACTCGTCAACTCCGTGACCGAGTCCTTCAACGGCTGCAGCGAAATGGGATCTATAGACCCTTGTTGGATCGCAGGGGCAAGTTGCTTAACACCTGAATCAACAGCCTCGAGCTCTTTCATAACGGTTAAACCGTCTGATAAAAATATGTTCTTGATTTCGGAGTTCATAGTGTTCTGCATATCCATGAAGGAAGGTGCCCACGGAAGCTCGTTTGAGACCGTAACGTACAGAAGGTTCTGCGATGAACCCGAGAAGGCAGCAGCGAAGACACCAGAAATGTACAGAGTCTTGACCTTTACACCGTACAAAGCTCGCATAAGGACTTTGCCTTTGGCGGAGTTCTTCACCTTGGGGAGATTCAAGGTCTGAACAAGGCTGGTCAGGATCGCATGACAGCTCTCCAACCTCGGGTTCTTGGAAACGATGTGCTGCTTCCAGGCGTCGAGGGACGATTGAGCTTTCGGCAGATTCTGAGGAGCGTTGGTCCCCAAGTTATGCAGAGCAAACTGGAGGAAGAGATGGCCTTGGTTCAGACGGCTTAGCTCCGAGCTGAAGGCGTTGCAGAGGTCGAGGAGCTTGACGCTGATGTCTAGGTAGATGTCGACCCATTTGTCCTCCCAATCTGAGACAGGAAGCTCTAGGTCGGTTATAAGAGTCTTGATAGCGTTGTGGGTCTGGCAAAGAGACGCCATAGCTTGACTCATCCATGAAAGGGTGAGGATCTGGGACTTTTCCTTGGGGACAAGCTTTGTAATGGAAGATGCTAAGTTGGTCTCGAAAGTGTTCAAGAGGGAGAGAAGGTTAGAGGATAGTACTGGGTTCTTGGAGGATAGGTTCTTGAAAGGGTTTCCAAAAGGGAAGAAACCGCGTGGAGGGTCTTGTGGACGAGCCATTTTGTTAAAGTTGATACTGAAAAATAAAGGAGAGCAGCAACGATCATATATCATAAACATAAAATAAATATTGAAATCCATGAAAAAAAATCAAGAAAACTGTTAATTGCAATTTCTCAGTGAAAGTTATTATCTTTTGGATCTTTCATCATATATCAAAACAAAGGTAAATGAACCAACGGATACAAAACCAAAATCAGTTGTTAGATTAAAGCTTTTACAGATCTTTTAGATCCAAGAGTGGGTCAACCCCCCCCCCCCC
>NC_027752.1:242913-248392 GCF_000695525.1 Brassica oleracea var. oleracea
CCCCTAGAAGAAATGGAATAGCCATCTCTCTAACATACCCGAGTAAAAAAATTCCATCATCATGTCTGTATCTTACAGATCTGAATTCCATATAGAAATTCACACAGGAAATAGATCAAATCTAACACACGATTATCATTAAAAAGGAGCAAAGACTAATCGAAACTTACATAAAGTGATAGATCCTTGGAAGAAGAAGAAGAATGAAACTGGGATTCGCCTGATACAAGTTTCTGTGCAATAGAGATAAGAAATCAGAGATGGAAAATAAAAGCAGAAATATCAGATATTAAGAAAAAAAAGTACACAAGACAAGATCAACGGTCGGTGTGCTCTTACCGAAAGAAAAAAAGACAATAAGTGGAGGAGGGGCGGTCAGAGAAATTTCGAGGAAAGATAAGATTGGTTGGTTGGTCTTTTATGACTAAAACCACAAGCAGCTTGCCGTGTTTCTTCGGATTATCAAAGAACAAAATGTTAATTAGGTTTGACGTTGATTTGGTAGAACGATAGAGAGAGGAAGTGGGATTATGTTTTGGTTACGGAGCTGTGACAAAACCACTATTAAATGACAGATGAATGAAGAAAGCGTGTACGTGTTTCTTATTTTTATTTTTATTTTTATTTTATTAGGAAAATAGGAACGCACATTGCCTACTTGTTGCGTTACTAAAACAAGAAAAAGTCAATTCTGGCCAGCTGATTAATATTCTTCCCTCTCCTCATCCAACGGCTGAACTTGCTTCCCTTGTCAATGCAATCACTCCATTTTTTTTGCTCAGCGTCAACTGTTTCATTCACCCATAGTTTGGTACATTCACCCATAGTTTGGTACAAAATTTTTGACCGCGTCATTTCTACTACACATACAGCAATGCATTTTAGCTAACACTCTGAAACACGATCTAATTAAGCTAATAAATCATCTCATTATTTTTTTCAGAATAACATTTTCTGATAGAGGATTACTTAGGCCTCGGCATTTTACCCGGACCCGAAGACCCGAACCGGAATCGACCCGAAAATACAGGTTCGGGTCCGGATCCGGGTCCATGCTAAGTACCTATTGGGTCTTTTTTTTTTGGATCCGCGGGTCTCGGTTCGGGTCCGGGTCCTACCCGAGTTTTTTGGTATTTCAGATTTTTGGTATTTCAGATTTTTTTTAAAGTTTCGGGTTTGGATTTTCGGGTATAATTGTAGGTTTTTAGTGAAATTTTAGATTTTTAGAAAATATAATTTGGGTATTCGGATAAAATTCGGGTATATTTTGGGTTTTCAGGTCTGATTTTGGATAATTTTTTGGGTATTTTTGCGGTTCTTCGGGTATTTTTAGAGTTTTCGGGTACTTCGGGTCTATTTCGGGTCCTAAATACCCGAACCGGCCCGGATCCGAAATATACCCAAAAATCTTGGGTATTTTACGGGTATTGATATTATAGACCCGAACCGATCCGGACCCGACAAGACCCGATCCGGAACCGACCCGAAAAGTTATAGGTACCTATATGGGTTTAAATTGGTAGGACCCGAAGGATCCGGACCCGACAATACCTGACCCGAAGACCCGGATGCCCAGGCCTAGGATTAGTCATCTTTTTGTTATTTTTTGTTGCACAATTAACCATGGGAGAATAGTTTTTGCAAATGACATTCCCAAAGGCCTGCTATGAAAATTTGGTCTCATGATTCTTAGAATTGTATTACTAATAAGAGCCTTGGAAAAACAGAACAATAACTTCCAATATAAAAAGAATATGTTGGTTAATGAAAACTACTATTATCATACGTTGTTTTGTCAGCGAACAACGTTTAAAAGGTGCATTGTGTACATAACATTTTGAGTTTTTGACGTTTGTGTACGCAATACATGCATTTTAATCTTTTTATACTCAATACAAAAAGCTTTGTTAGGATGACTTTAGTTTTCGTTAAGAAATATCAAAGTATCAGAAAATGGAATGACTTATGGAAATTATACAGTTACACGCATTTGATATTTTCTTTTACCCTTGATAAAAAAAATATTACTTGTATGTCGTCTACCTCTTATTAGTTTTCCTCCTACACGTGAAGACACTCCAGTCGTCGCTCGGGTGACGACTGTGCACCTATCTTGTGTTCACAAGCTAGTCATCCAATTTCATTATAAAATTCTTGCAAAACTTGGCAAATTTTAAAAATCATAATCACACATACATAGAGGTCCATAATCTAGTGGGTCATACACAAGACAATACTTAATTGTTTAGAAACACAATCACGCGAGCTTAAAGCATCCTTATGGGTCCATTCCGCACCCATGCCGGTTCTTAAAGCGATAAGTTTTGATCCATCCACCAATCGTGTTATGCAACGGCACGAACATAGCGTCGAGGTTGGTCCAAAACAATTACATTTTATAATCTATATATGACATGTGAACGTTGACAAAATATTACAAAAAGGAAAAACAAAAAGGTTAATTAGACGTAACTCAAGAGCCAAAGAATGAAAAATATTTATGTATGTGAATGTGACACAAAACTAATAATAATAAGAATCAATTGAAATGGAAGTGGTCGTGTGTGAGAAGCAAAGTCACTTAAAATGATCCCTTTTTCATCTTAGCTTTTGCTGATGATGCCGTGAACCGCTCTCCCCGCTTTCACTAGCCGCTGTCTCTTGCTTATCGCGGCTTCCATGGTCCCTTGTTGTTCGGCGTTCCTGCAAAAACATTGTCCCACCATAAGACATTATTTCAACTCGTAAAGACAATGAAAAGGCAGAAAAAAAATGCTTACATCGCGATAGAGTGAGTCTTCAGCTTCAAGCATATGAATGATATGTCCCATTTTAGGTCTCTTGTTTGCATCAGGATCCACACAACGCAAAGCAACTAGCAACACTCGTTTAAGAGCCTTTGAGGATGGTGGTTCTGCTATTTTCGGATCAACTACTTCTTCTGATCTTCGGTTTCCGACCATTGTTTTCAGCCAGTCCACTAGATTCGTCTAAAACCACACACACAAAGAAAAGAAAAACATGTATAAGAAAAACATAGAGGGAATAGAAACAAGGAGGGTATAAGAATCCACTAATAAACACATACCTCTCCTTGAGGGCGACTATAATCAACAGGGTTTCTACCAGTGATGATCTCCATGATTAATATTCCAAAGCTGTAGATGTCACTCTTCTCGTTTAACATTCCGGTGCATGCATATTCCGGCGCTACATAACTGAACAAGTGACAAGTTATTTCCTAAAGATTCAGATTTATAAAGGCTTTTATCACGGGAGAGAGAGAGAGAGAGAGAGAGAGTTTACCCGAAGGTTCCCATGACACGGGTGGTCACATAACTGCTGTCGGAACCCAAGAGCTTAGCAAGTCCAAAATCCGAAACCTTAGCATTCCATTGGCGATCAAGCAATATATTCCCCGATTTTATATCCCGATGTACCACTTTTGGTTCAAGACCCTCGTGTAGATACGCCAATCTACATAAGTATATATATATACCACTCTTACAAAGATAAACTACAAACATAGCTGACTGCAAGACGAATCTATTTAACTTACCCTTTAGCCATCCCGAGTATAATGTTCATACGAATATCCCACGTTAGAGGACTGACATCACCAACATCACCGTGAATCCATTGCTCCAAATTGCCATTATCCACAAAGTCATACACCAGCATCCTGTAAGCAGAGAGAACCCAGACATTAGTTCATAACATTGCTTTCTTCCCAAATTAAAAAAAAAAAAAAAAAAAAAAAAAAAAGAGGAAAAATGAGCATCAACATTTACCTGTAAGCACCTTCAACGCAATAACCTAAAAGCCTAACGAGATTCTTGTGCCGTACACGCCCAATCACTTCCACTTCTACTTTGAATTCCTTCTCTGCCTGTCCCCTGTAAATTATTATAAGAAACACTTACAAATCTTACACTTGATATAGAGATCTAAATCCAAAAGCATAGACTACTAGTATTTACTTATTAGTCATCAAAACCACATGTGACCCATCCATGACATCATCTATACATATTATGATGAATTCAACAACAAAAACAACTTTCAAGGACCACAATCATACGCACGGCAGTTAGATATGAGAATTGACTCTGATCGCTGTCATTCATCTCCCTCGGCTCTACACATAAAATCCTAATCTAGAAATGAGTAAAGGATCAAAAACTTTAGAGTAAAAACCAACACAGAGCAAACACAACAAGTCCAATCAAATCCAAAATTTCAGAAACGAGCTATTAAAGGATCAAATTTGTTTACCTGTTATTAAGCAAGTTCTTGACCGCGACTTTAGTACCGTCGGTTAACACCCCACGATACACTATCCCGTAGCCGCCTTCTCCGATCACATTCTCCTCACACAGCCCATTCGTCGCCGCCTCCAGCTCCCTCAGAGTATACCACCTCCCCCATCCCAGATGCGACACCTCCGGCCCCACGTTCCCGCTCCCCGAATACGACGCCGTCTCGCTCGCACTCGCCGTTCCTCTGCTCTCCCCGCTCGACACTCGATCCGAGAACACCACTCGGTGCTCCATCTTCCCTATGTCCACCTGGATCTCCGCCGGCGCCGGAACGATCTCCTTAATCTCCTTCGAAATCGGCGGCGTTGCCACGGCGGCGGAGGCGAAGTCGGCTCGCGGTTTGCGGTTTTTGCGGCGGGAGGTGAGGCAGAGGGAGAGGAGGAAGAGGGCGATGACGATTAGAGATCCGAGTAAGATTCCGATGACGACCCATAGCCGGAGACCGAAGATCGACGTCGGTTTGGAAAGCTCCGTGTTGACGATAGCAGCGTCGAACACCGACATCGTTTCCTGTTTCTTCGCAAAAACAAAAACTTTGCCGGCAAAATCTATAATTGTCACCGCATCGAGTGTTGAATCGAAATCACGGAATCTAGGGAAAAAAGAAAGGGAATTTAAAAGAAGAGGGGTTTTCAGTGAACTTGTGTCTGTGGGATGAGCTGTCCTTTTGAGTTTCTGTCTCCATGTAATATAATAATATCTATGGTCTGACGGTGAGAGTGGTTTTATTCAAATGACGTTTTTATCCTTCTCGAGTAAGCAGACGCTGTTGATGTGCTGGAGGAACGCTTTTGGTTCGGGGTTTTAATGCATCAATCAATGACGACGTGATGAAGCGATAGATAGCCGTTAGTGTGTCATGGTGAGGTACGGTTCAGTGCAGTATTCAATCTGTGGCTGAGTTATTTATTCCATCTCAACTCTTTTCACTCAATCTGGACCCTAACATTTGCTTATTTGTTGTTTAGCATAATTTGTTTGTGTTTTAGATATGGATATATCCTCTTGTATCACATATTAAGTGAATCAATAAACACTTTTTGTTAGAAAGAAAAAGTACCAAAAGTTCGGTTTGCTCTTAAATTTTTTTAGCAATGAATTGAGAGAGAATAACTTTTTGGTGTGGCCTCAAATATTTTAGGTTGCCTCCTAAAAAGGGT
>NC_027752.1:248655-268567 GCF_000695525.1 Brassica oleracea var. oleracea
GGTTGCCTCCTAAAAAGGGTGGGGGGGGGGGCTATAAAGACAAAACCCATTATCGCTCTATCATATTCAATTATTCATTTCATACCAACTAAGTAATGTTACAGATTACAATAAACTAATATTTCAACCTTAGCTTTTTATATAGCACAATTATCATATATATTGACTAAAATCATGAATTATGTTGGTAAGTAGGCACAATCTATCATATGAGAGAGTGACTGGTAGTGATTTCCCCAAATGGAATTAAATGAAAGCTGTCATAAGAGGAAGAAAACAATTAAGAAAAACTTCTTTTTGACTAAACTGAAGCTCCTTTCTCCCAAACAACTGATAAATCCTTGATCTCATGGAAAATAGGCTATGGCCCATATGAATTGGTTCGAATAGTTCCATTATTTGTTTCATAATTGGGCTGTAATTCAAATTAATTGGGGCTTGTACTAGGCTGGATTCATAAAACTAAGTACTCTGGATTAGCTGTACTTGTTTCTCTTTCTTCTTGATTTAATATGAAGACCATGTTCTTATACATGCAAGTGGATGCATTATTAGTTTTTGGTTTTTACCAGCAATAAGAGGCAGACAATCTTAAACACATAAGAGTATTACAATCATGAGGCTGATCACATGCCCAAAGATCCGTAACAAAACCCTTTTGTACACAACCCATTTAATTCAGTTACTGAAGTTATTCTGTAACTGAATAACTGTCATTTTTTCTTTAGTAGGGTTTAAATTCATTAATAACAATAGCGTGAAACATAGAAAACACATGACCGAGTGTTCAAGGCTTCAAAGCTTTGCAAAACCAGGAACGTCAAAGTCCCATACTATCTTAAAGAGAAAAAAAAACTTAAACGAGCAGTGGCTGGATATTGTGTTATAGATATATCTTTCTACACAGGCTTTATCTAACACCTAATGACCTAAGATCAAAATATTCTAAACTCGAGACTCGTATGTACAAGTACAACCGCTTCACTCATTTGGTCCAGTCGCCGTAGGCATAAAGAGAAAGAGAGAGAGTAGCAGTGTTCAGTTCCTCTCTGACTTCTCTATTCACCGTTGTATGATGATATTAACCTCCTCTGTATAAAACAGACCAATCATGCCCCGTAAGCCAAAAAAATGAAGATTTAACAAACTTTGTGAAGCGATGAGTAACACTTACTTGTTCTTCAAACTCGGGGCTTGACAGGTTTACAGACAAGTTTTTCATCAATAAGAGGACCTGATGAACAAAGACATTCTCAAACGACAATTAAGATATGTTCTCGAGTAGTTGGCGATTGTCACATACCGTTTCTAGATTGATAGGATCCATTTGCTTTAACCTCTGGACATGACCTGTTGTTTTTGGATCGAATACACTTCCTATAAAGCTGTAAACTTCATCGAAATTCGGCATCACTGTGTTTCAAACACACAAACTCAGTAATCAGGCACATATATTGAAGATTGCGAACTCGTAATCAGTATATACTGCAGACAAACAGAAGATCTTGTACCTCTCTGGTCATCTGTCTCAGTAACCGTTCTCGTCCTCATCTGATCTCTAATACTACTACTACTACTAGTGCTGCAACAGTTCTCTAGGACACCCAATTCCTCTACAAATCACAAAATTCATTACCATTGAGATGATTAACAGCTCAATCCACAGCAAATTTAAGCACATATAATAATATTACCTTTGATCACTGGAATTGGCGTAATAACATTGCAACGCATTAATCCCTGATTAGGAGTACTAATCAACGGTTGTGGATCAGTGGTGTACAAATACTCATGTTCAAGCAATGCGTTTGAAGTTGTAAGAGCCACTGCACCAACCAAGAAAAAAGGCAAAAGAAAATCAGATAAGAGACAGAACATAACAGAAGCAGCTTAGTAGGAAGATTAAAAAGAAACTAGTACCACTTTTGGAAGCCTTTTGTGGATAGGGATGATTAGCTTTCCTCTTTGGTCGAGGAGGAGGAAGATGTTCGTTAGTCCCATTCTTCTGAACCTTGAGAAAGTATTTCTGCGCGTGGCTTCGTATCTACAACGAAATTAAAAAAAAAAAAAAAAAACAAGTTCAGAAAATTTTGGAAAAATCTAAAACACTAATATTATGTAATTCTCAGACAATTCTGATGATGAAATCAAATGGAATGTAATTATGATGAAGACAGATTCTATCTATAAGAGAAATAACCTGGATAACTGTTTTTGATCCAACAAAGGCCTCTATTTTCTTCCAATCACGGTCAAACCTGTATATGAGAGTTGCTGAGTTTACCACCAGAAGAAGAAATCTACAAGAAGCAGAGATAGATAGATAGATAGATAGAGAGGTCGTTTTGACATACAAATGGAGAGCTTCAATGAACTTGTCGTGTTCTTGCTCCGTCCAGTTCTCTCTAGACTTGGTGATTGTGTATGGCTTTCTAATCATCTTTGTTGGATCCTCGCTGAACGACATCGTATGGCTCCGTGCAGAAACAGGCATCGTTGTCTTCGAGTGGGGGAGAGTTGTACTGAAACCCGGTAAGTTCATATTCATGGAGGAAACAAATGAGAATGGCTAGTATCGGTGGGTTTTATTGAGACAATAAAAACTCGGAAGTTCACTTTCAAGTCTGAAAGAGAGAGAGCCTCTTGACGTTTGTGACTTTGTTGCTAGGCGAGAATGGCTGTGCTTTACTATTTACCATTACCATTACCATATACGAGGGAGAAGAAAGAGAAGGGGTCGATATAAAGGGAAATAGATTTTAGCCAAACACGTGTAAGGAGCCGGTTGCTCTTGTTCAAGACATGTGGCCAACCATCTGCTTATACTGACGTCAAACAAAAGTCTAACGTCACGTATCTACCGCTCATAGAGCGCCACATGGCTGACGATGGCAATCAGTTAATTAGTCGCGAAACAGACTGTTGCTGCTGTGGCTCGTATATAAAAGACACAGTTTCTCTCATTTGTGGTTTTACCTCAAAAACTTTCAAATCAGTCATCTTCTTAAACATCCAATTCTCTAAATTCCAACACTAAACAGCAACACATATTACTTATAAAGTTCAAAAGCAAAACAAAAACAAACATCAATCTAAGAATCTTAGCTTATCGGATATCTCCGCAAACCGAATAAAGAAAAGAGGTTAGAAACAAACACACATTACAGATAAAAAGAATATATAATAAGATTGACTGATACGAATCAGACAACACGACACCGACGACTGTAAACAACAAAATATGTGAATCCTACAAACGTAAGGGAAAAAAAAAAACATAGGAGAGAAACTCACAAGAAGAAAACTCTGGTTTCTTCTCTCTTTTTGTTTTTCTCAATCGATCCAACGTGTAACACCATCGTCTCCTACCATCGCTAGAATCTCCACACGCACCTCCAAACTCGCCTGCAACATTGTTTTAAACATTTTACACATACAAACCAACATGTTTTTTCCATTTATGTATTTGTATTGTATGGTGGTTTGACAGAGAGACTTACAGAGGCATTCCTGCAGTTGACAAGCCTGCATTCGTCCAAAGAACCTTCTAGACTCCAACTCTCCCACACATCAAAACTGTGGCTCGCAAACACAAACTCCATTCTTCTATTGATCTGCACACAACGAGTTTTAGAGCATTCCAAACTTTTGACTTACCAGTTCACGTAACTGTGTAATGTAAAAGACGGTACCTGCAATAACTTCCCACCCGCAGCAAATGATCTCAGACCCACAGTGTCCTGGAGAACAAACAAGTTCATCCACCAGTACCAATTAGCCCCATTCATATATACTATATATAATAACTTTTCTAACAAATGAGATACCGCTCAATTCAACTTTCTGTTCACCTAGCTTCTCCATTGATAGTATCAAACAACTTTCAAACTCACTCTGGCATTGCAAGCAAAGTAAATGACGAGGAAGAGGAAAAAGAAGGTTTACCTTGTTTCTGTATGCGATAATGAATTGTGCGGCCGGGTCCCGTTTGGACACGTTTGACAAAGTATCGAGGAACCAACCACCGTTTTTCGTTCTTTGCCTTGAAACATGGAGACCCGAGAGGTCTTTTGCATACATGGCTATTACATATCCATCTTTCAGCAGTTCACTTGATTTTCCGATGAACTTCTTGCTTGACCTTACAAGCTGGTTTTGTTGCATGACTTCAAGTGGTGTTTTCCTGCTTCTTGAATCCTCAGGGGAAACACATCTAGAACTGGAACTTAGTACTTCTTCGCTGTCACTCATAGCAATATCCTCTCTTCGTGAAGTACTACTTTCTTCATGTAGTCCTGATGAACCCTCTGCTCTTTGCATGTGCTTCTGCTGTGAATGCCTCTTTTTGGCTTTCTTACCGGATCTGCTACGCCTTACTTCAGGTTTTATGGCAGTGTTTTGACCGGGGCTCAGAGATTCCTTAAACTCACTAGCCTCTATAGGAACGATTTCGGTGCTAGTGAGAGTACTTTCTCCCTGTTGTTGTCTACTGGTGGATTCCACTAGTGCTAATTTGCCATGCCTGATAGGTGATACTTCTTCTTCTTCTTCTTCACTTGCTTCACTTTCCTCATCAGAAACAGTGTTGGTTGGTATTACACCATCTAAGAAAAATGATTGCAAGATAGAGATGGCCTTTTCTCTTATCTCCATCCATACTTCCTCACTGTAATCCGCACTACGTGGTAGGATTAGCACATTCGGCATTTCCTTCACCTGCAAATTCAAAACAAGATCAATAATGAAGTCCCGGATCAAATAAGAGCATAACCAGAAACAAATGGAAAAGAAATCCATACCCATGCTTCCATCCACTGAGGACCTTCAGCACCATCAATGGCGCAACCAGCTATGGTTCCATCAATTAGAAGTTGTTTCACAGCACAATCATCCAGCAGCTGGCAGCTTCCCGTATTGACAAGAAATGCCCCTAACGTACAAAAAAAAACCCAACTTTATCATCTTCAATCTAAAAAAAAATTCATGTACGCGAACAGGCAAGAAAGATCAGTACCAGGTTTGATATGCTGCAAACACTCTGCGTTGAGTATCTGAACGGTGTTGTCTGTTAACGCACAGTGAAGGGAAATGACATCACTAGCTGCTAGTAGATCATTCAATGTATCCATTCTTCGGGCAGCACGTGGGAACCTCGAGGGCCTGATTCGTCCTTCGTCTCCCTGGACAGATGCAGACGCAACCATTGACAATTTAAGGAAACATCCAATTGAGAGGAACACCACGTCACATACATACCTCAGGGACATCAAAGTAGAGCACACTCATCTTGAAAGCCAAGCTCCTGCTAGCTAGATAACGAGCAGATACAGATCTACCGATTATACCCAAAACCATACCTCGGCACCGTCTCATTCCCCTGCATAGCGGCTGGAGCGATCCGAGCCATCCGGAAGCCGACAGCGCGTGGCGAGAGAGCAAGTGCGTCCGCCTGAGGAGACCAAGGATGAGCGCCATGACGGTGTCAGCGATTTCCTCAGCTCTGGAAGTATCCACATGGACGAGGCGGAGACCTAGGTCGGCGGCGAGAGTCGAATCCACAGCTCGATCGGCAGAGCCAAGGCATAGGATGAGCTGGTGAGGACGGAGACGGCGCTGAGCTGCGCGTGGAAGGTAGGCGAGGGAATGGAGGAGGACGGCGGTGGCGGACTCGATCTTACCATCGGCGATGCGGCTGAGAGGGACGTATTCGACGCCAGCAACGCCGGCGAGTGAGTCCTGCTCGAGCGCACAATCCTCCACACAGTTGAGTGTGACGACGAGAGGAGACGGCTGGTCACGATGGGGCATTGTCGCAGACGGACGGATCTTGCTCATCTTCTCGCTGCTACTCCCGAGGACTAAAGGACATCTTAGAAATATTGGGAATTAGGGTTGAATCTTGTAAATTCGCAACAATACAGGGGCTAAACGTTGAATTTATAAATAATTTAAAGGGGTATCCCATACATATTTCTTTTAAATTCAACAGCATTAGTACTATTTGGTCCGAATCTACATGCTGGTGCTCGCCGTAATACGACGCCGTTCCAAGTTAACAGTATATACATCAGCTTATGACGTTTACAATGCCAAAACCAACTACACAAGTGAAACATGTACACTTCCTATGTCGTATTATTTCTTCTTGACCAGGAAGAAAACACAAGCTCCAGAGTGTAGCAGCGACAACAACACGAAGCAACAAATATTTGAATAAAAACAAAAGCATTTTGCAAGACGGGAACACTCACTCACTTGTGCACTGGTGTTATATGAACAAAGCCGACTATAAGCGATGAAAAAACGAAAAAGAAGTCTATACAGCTATCTACCAAAATTCTATCTCCGCTTCTTTCTTTCTATAACATCTCGACATGCCTCAGGTAGATGGTGGGGTGATGATGATCAGAAGAACCTCCTACGAAGGTTACTAGTAGTAGCATGATATGAGCGCATGAGCAATCCAACTCCAATGCCAACGCCAAGGCACATCCCAAGGCCTATCCCAACTCCAACTCTGACACCTGCATTGAACCAGGAGAGTTGACCATCCTCATCCACGTACATCCCTTCAGGGTAGTACCTCATCTTCATTTCAGACTCATCATCAACTTCTGACTCCATCATCTGCATTAAACCAAAAATCAAATCTCCACCCTAACTTAAGAATCGTCATCAAAACTATCAACACAGAAGCATACTTTCTGTTGGCGGGGGAATTCATCATCCCCAGTGGTAACAACGCCTTGCTCCTTGTCAACCTCCTCGTCCTCCGGGATAGCGTCGAGCGTCACGTGCCTGGCCACCTTCCTCCTCGGACTCGCCTGAATGGTCTTAGTCAAGATGACCGGAACACCGCCACAGCAACCAGCTATGTAAACCTCCACGGAGGGAGACGAGACGCCTAGCTTCGGCCTGAAAAACGCAGAGGAGGAGGAAGAGCCCGAACCGTTTCTCATAGCCACGTAACAATCCATGCCCCACCCAGTCTTGGCATCGCTCACCGTTCCGTTATTACTCCACGCGCCTTCGATTCTATCTAGGTTCCCGCACAGTACCATTTCCTCCTTATCGTACACCTCGAAATCGACGCACCCCGTCACGCGCACCGCCTCCGTGCTGACGTAAGTCACCTCCGACGATTCCCGGTCCACTCTGTCGCGTCGGAGTTTTAGAGACGCCGTCTGCAGGGGAGGAACGCGGACGCCGTTGACCTCGAGAGAAGCGCCGGTTTCGCGGCGAGGGTGGCGGAGGGTGAGGGAGTCGGGGACGTTCTCAACCACGCAGGGGGCGATGCGGACGTAGAACAGACGAACCTCCAGCCACGCCGATTGAGACAATTGAACTGAGGCCGGCGACGGTGCGACGGCGGAGGCTTTCATGTGGAATGATTTGGATGATGTACCCAAAGGATCCGGATGATGATGATGATGATGATCCCTCGAAATCATCGGTTCAAATGGATTGATGACGAGAGAATTCAAGGCGATTGATGAACGGAGAAATGAATTTTGTCGTTTTCGTTCGAGGTTAGGTTTTTGGGGTTTGAGATATATATTTTTCAAGGTAAAAAATTATAGTTTTTTGTTTGAAGACGCGGTAAAAACGGAGAGATTGGTCAAAGGAGAAACCGACAAGATAAAAAATACTCACTCTTACGAGGATTATAACGACACGCACGTGTGACAGTTTTGTTTGTTTGTTTTGAATGCTAATTAATATGATAACTGGGCCACAATTTCGTATTCCTTTAAGTTTGGACTTGGGCCTCATCAGATGCTATCAATCGCAATGACCCATGATCTGCACGTTGAAACTTGAAATCATCATAGAAAACTCGCAGAATAAGCATGGAGTGTGATACCGTCTGCCGTAGTGTTGTCTTTAGTAGTGTAAATCAGTGTACGTAGTTAGTGTTTTCTTACGATTATATTTACATTCTATAACAAAGTACGTTTCATCAATTTCTATTTATTTTATTTTATTAACAATCTATTTAACAAAGAGTGTATAACTTCAGTTCCTGATCCACGAAGCTAGAGGATAATTAGTGGGGGCATAAACTGGTTTTCATTAGTTTATGGGTGCACTAAACAGAGTTTTCATAATTATTTAGCTAGTTTATCTAGTTTTGCCTTGGAAAATTTTGAAATTACAAAAAAACAATGGGTGCATGTTCCTCTCTCTCTAGCTTCGTCAATGCAACTAAGTGTATATATATGTAGCTAACTATACAAAAATTATGCCAATTTAGGTGTTTTTCGAGCGCAAATTTATGATAAAACTTTATGAATGATTTTACCAAACTTACTAATGCGTGCCTGAATTATAATGCGTTTCATTTGCCAAAAGTTAATGATGTACGTAGTTCTGTTTTTTTTTTCTAGATAAGGTCACCTTTTATATCTGCAAACCTAATATTATAATAATGATTCATAAAGAAATATCATTCTACTCATTTGGATCATTGACCGTACCCCCAAATCCTCTTTTAGTCACAGCAATTATATTCTTCCCTATACGTACTTTTCTATAATTTTAGAAAGAAAAATTGTGACCCGTTGGAGCATATACCATTAGGAGATCACACACCATTCAATCTCAGATCTTGTCGGATAAATCTGACCAGCTTTGGATATATATTTATAGGCCGGTTGTAATGTTTTCTTCTTCCTCCTCTTTTTGATAACACCGAAAGACGGGGGCTTGTCACTTCATCATCAAGTTTAGTAGGCGAACTTAGTGACAAAGTTCAAATTAAATGGGATTCCTAAGGCATCAAAAACTAATTACGTTCTACTTTATTATAGAATTTGCAGTTCATGTGTATGGCCCGTAACTTAAGATCCGTGTCGGAGGTTTACTTAGTTGGTTTTACTTGTTTAATTTGCATCATGCTGTATGATTTTGACTGTAGTTTAGATTCTCATTTGTTAGTTGATCGGTTGAACTAAACAAATGCATTTCGTAACTTTTAATCATCATTTAATTCGTAGTCAGGATTTACGCTGACGCTGGATTATAATAATGCTTTAAACATTAATTAACTGACGATATACTTTGTTTTTGCCTTAATTTATACTAGTCTTTTAGCAAAAAAAAAAATTTATACTAGTCTTCAGTTGTGTATTGCATTAAGATCAATCGTTGTTTTTTATACATGTACAGTTATAAGGAATCTATACTCTCCCTATCTAATGTCCTTTTACGTATTTCCATAAATGCATTTGAAAAAGTCTTATCGTTCACTAAGTAGCACGACGTCATTTCTGAGACAAGTAAAGGGAGTAAACTAAAATGAAACGAGTTAAACCTTTAACGTCGTATACGTAATTTTAAATGTAAAACTAGCAAACCCAGGGAGCGAAACCAATTTGTTATTGAAAAACTCAAAGAGAGAACTGAGAGAGAAACTAAGAGATTTCCGACCGACGGCGAGGCTCTCTGAGCCACCGTCGGTCCGGTTGTGGAGTTTTTTTCGTTTTTAGCATCTGGCTTTTGTTCGGGGTCTCTTGATCTATCTAGGCTTCGGCGTCGCACCTCTCTATGGTGGCCGTCCGATTTGTTTCTGGGAAGGGGTGGCTTTTTCAGCACCTTCTTCGCCGGCTTTGGGTACCGGGAGGCGGTGGTTCCTTCAGCATCGCCATCGTCGGCTTCTGCTTCTGGGAGGCGGTGGCTTCCGCAGCATCGCTGGCACCGACATTCATTTTAGGGTTTTTTATTTCTCCTCATTTAGATCTACGAGTTTGAGCTTATTTGGTTTTCGCTTCTCGATCTGAATCTGTTGCCGCTTATATGTCGTAGATGATGAATCGATTGTAGACTTTAATATATGTTGGTAATTCGTAGATCCGTCTGTTTGGTTTGAAGTTTATGTGTTTGTTGGATTCGAGTATCTCGAAGGTCTGGTTGAATGGTTGAGTTCCGGTTTCGACTTTGCTGTCGTTGGTGGCCGTTGAGTCGTCGTGACGCGGTCGCTGGTACCGGAGGAAGAAAGGAGGCGTGCGGCTTCGCGTGAAGAGCGACGCCTAGCCTACTAGGGTTTCGGTGTGGGCCTCGGACCCAGTTTGTTTTACTTGGTTGTATGCCTCTGTTTTTGGGCTTCGGATTGTTGTAAGGCTTGGGCTATGCCCATTTTGGATTTAATCCTATTAATAAACTTCAGTTGGAAAAAAAAAAAACTAGCAAACCCATTACTAGCGGCTGTAAGTACAATATTCAATTTCAAACCATCAAAAGAACCATTTTAATTTGGTCAAACCATAAAGCAAAGTATTTTTGTCTATAGAATTATCTTCTCGACTAAAGTTTGCTATAAATGAATGAATAAATGATAAACTAATATACGATAAAATGTGTTTACAGTTGGTTAAAAGTCAAAAGTGTTATTACCCAAGTCCTCCTACTCCTAGGACCAGGATTCAACGGTCTAGATAAGCATCGACGGGATGCTAAGAATTGAATCTAATCTCTTGAATTTATTAGAAGCCGACTTTTTTAAATAACCATATCCCACTATAATATCTTCTCATTTGCTAAACCCGCAGTGTGCTAAAGTGCGACCCAAACACAATCCATTATTACTATTTTTGTTAGAATTTTCGAAAAATATAAGAACCTATATCTGTATTGATTTCGTGGACGTAAATTATTTAAAAGAGAAATTAGATTAATTTACGTGGGCGCACACGTGGAAATTGTAGCTGTTTCCCACTACGCTTGTAGTTTCTGAATTATTTTATTTTATTAGACTTTTGGCTGTGAGAATATTATTTGTCTTTGTTTGGGGAATCGAATTCGTGTAGAACTGGGAAACTGATGGTGGGATAGTGAGGACTCAATTATTAGATAATTTTTTTAATATATAAATTTCAGGAGAAAAATCAATCATAGAATTGTAGATTTAGACATAATTTCAAAGAGTGATATTGTAATAAAATACACTATAACAAAACTTTTGTTGTGTCTTCCTTTACATATTTACAAAGAAAAAAAAAAACTGAATAAACAACCAACAACCTTATTGGATATTGCAACATGTCTCTCGGCACCATTGTATTGTATAAAAAAACAAATAGTATAAATTTATTCTCGTCCAAAAAGAGAAATGCATGAATTAAAAATATAATTATAAAATTTCAAGTTAGGAATTTGGCCATCTTTTAAACCTCAGGGACGGTGGATTTTGGAAGCTTTGCAATAAGTTGTGTGGCGGAGAATCCAAAAAGAAGAAAGAGTAACCAATAGAGGAGCTGATCTCATTGCTAGAAGTGTAACCAAAAAGCTGAGAACTCGATCTTATGTGGCAACAGGTGCTCCTGTGTGGCTCAGACATATCTTTGACAGTGAGAGAAGCTCCCCCTCTACAAGGTTACCCTGACAAAGTTGTTGATGGTATGAGTACTGTTAGGTTGTGGTACTTTGTTTTTGACTAGGAGAAGTGATCGGAGTTATGGCGTTATGCAGGGTGTTGTTGTATCGCTTTAGGCCAACCTTTGTTTTAGCTCTGTTATGGCTAATTTCTAGTGTCTGCAACTTTGAAACTTCCATTTGCGTTAATGTTAATCAATAGATGAAAAAAAAAATTCAAGTTAGGAATTGGTTTATAATATAAAAAGGAAAAATGACGTGGATAAGGTGAAAAATAAATTTCAAAGGGTCAAAAAAAGGAAACAACAAAAACCAAAGGTCGGAAAGTAAAATGACGCTGAGCAACACTTGAAGACGTAATTACGACACGCGCCTTATCTCACGCGAATGAGATGGCTCAAAAAGAAGATCTCTTCATCCCTCTCTCTCTCGTACCATTCATTCAATTCATTATTGTTGAGACACTCTTTCTCTCTGCATGCATCTCTCTCTCTCTCTCTTGATCTCCCGTAGTTGTCAGGATTTAGGATTTTTTTTTTAATAAAAAAGATCAGTGTCCAATCTCTCTTATCATCTTCGAAAGTTTCCTATTATTTCATTCTTCTTCTCATCCTCAGTTTTCTCTAACTAAGAGACAATCTTCTTTTGCATCTCTCTCTCTCTGCAAACAAAAGCCAAATCCAAAAAAAAAACAGAGAGCAATGAAGGTTCATCTCTTACTCTTTCTCTCTCTCTCTACACTATGCAAGATTTGATTCCTAGTACTTGAATTTCTATATGAAAACGGGTTTAGATTCTTGTTCGTACACACATAAACACATGCATGCATGTCCCTGTGTGTATGTGTATGCGTATACCACACATCAGTTGTGTTTTTAGTGTATTCTTTTAAACCTTCAAATCTGTGTATACCTGAAAAGAGAAGATTAGTTAACTCATCTTTGTGCTCACGTCACTTTAGCTATATATTTCACTGAATCTCAGAGAAACTGTCTGTCTTTTGTAATAATTGTGCAGAAAATCGTGTTAAAGTTGGATCTGCATGATGATAAGGCCAAACAAAAAGCTCTTAAAACAGTTTCTACTCTCCCAGGTAATCATCCTCATCAATTATTTATTTTGTTCTCAGCAGTCAGCATGTTTCCTAGAAAATAAATTGTTAGGGTACACATTACAGATCTCTTTATGTATAGTTATCACTTATAATTCTAAGCAAACTATTAAACCATTTGTTTCCGGTCAATTTGGTCCGGTTCAGTTTCTGATTTGTTTGGTGGGGTACACGTATAAACAAGAAAATTGTTACTATAAATTTTCTTTCAACAATCACGAGCTGTTCTGACAGAGCTGTCTCCTCGTTTTCAACAGTGACGGCACGGTAAAAAGTTGCGCCATATTCAATTATTTGTGAAATGAAACCCATTGCTTTTATTTTTTATTTTTAAGTTTTGGAACAAAATCACATCAAGGGCCACTATAGCTTTCATTGAAAGATGTGCCCATCAATTATAATAAAATGTCAAGTATTTTTTGTTTGTTTTTAATCCACAGTATTTTACTTTACTTATCAGTATTGTCAATAAAATGCGGTGACTTTTATCTATAGGGAAACAACTTAAATAGTTTTAAGAAAATTGTAGTAACTTTCACCTCATTTTTAATAGGTATCGATTCGATTGCAATGGACATGAAAGAGAAGAAGTTAACGGTGATAGGAACCGTGGATCCTGTTAATGTAGTCAGTAAGCTAAGGAAGTATTGGCCGATGACGGATATCATACTGGTGGGACCTGCAAAGGAGCCGGAAAAGGAGAAGAAGGAGGAGCCAAAAAAGGAAGGTGGTGGCGAGCCGCCGAAGAAAGAAGGAGAAGCTCCAAAAGAAGAAGGTAAAAAGGAAGGAGAAGCTCCGAAGAAGGAAGAAGAGAAGAAAGAAGGTGGCGATAAGAAGGAAGGAGAGAAGAAAGATCAACCACAACCGCAGCCACTGCCTCAACCACCACCACCAGATCATGTATTGGAGCTTGTAAAGGCGTATAAAGCATATAATCCTCATCTAACAACGTATTACTACGCCCAAAGCATTGAGGAAAACCCTAACGCTTGCGTTATATGTTGAAAAACATGTATAATGTAATATAATTTGGGTGAAAAATGTGAAAAGATGGACCGATCTATACTGAAGAAGAAGAATAAGAAATAGAGGATATATCTTAGACTAAGATATGTCGATTAGGATTAGATCACTTATGTTCTTTTCCTACATAACGGGGGAGGGGATTGAAGTTCATGTTTCGAAACAGGTTCTTATTTCGATGATATGTTTTGTGTATATATCGTTGGAATGTACTATAATTTCTATTGTTTATTTGTTTGTTTGAACTTTGAAGGGAACTTTTGTATACATATATACAGTAGGATGGTGTTATATATATCGCATTTTAGTTGTGAAATACTAATTAGAGTGCTTCTATGTGTATAGTTTTATTAATATCCCATGTTATGACGAAATTGCAAACAGTTTTAGGATTCTATATATGTTTTATCTGTCACATAACTGCGCAAAATCATTAACGGTGAGCGCAACAAACCGGTTTCTCTTGCTACTTTTCTTATAAGCTACTGGCTTTTTCCATGTCCCTTTCTTTTCCATTGATGTAGTTCGTGCTGCGCTTCTGTTAAAATCAAATCTTCGTTTATGTTTCTAGTTTGATTCTTTCTTTTTTCTTTTTTTTTTGAAACACTTTTTTTTGGAACACCGATTCTTTGTAGTCTTTTTCAGCTTTGATAATTCACGAAAATTCTTCAACAAAAAAAATGTTTATAATTATTAGATTTGCAAAACAGAAAATATGTATTGGAGCCATTATATTTAAAACGTATGTGGGTGTACGTTCAGGTGCATAAATGTTGTTGGGCGGCTTATAACATTTAGCTGTAAATATGATGTGATCAATTTGTTAATTTATAATTACTTCTGTTTTGCACGAAGCGAAAGGGCATGGCCTTCATTACCATCTGATGAGTCACTTTTAGAAATGTAAAAACGAAGATATGATTCTAGATTTTCTTTTTCTTAAAAATTTTACTTTTGTTTCGATCAAATTTAAAGTTTTGACTCTTTTTTTTCTAACAACACCTAAAAGTAGACCACATTTTCAATAGATTGAATAATATAGTCTTCACATAACCAAAAAAGCATTGTAAATGTCATTTAACAAGTTGGCTCAACTTGAAACCAAATGCAATTGTGAAAGCTTTTGGGTTGGTAGCCACCTAAAATGTGCATGTGAAAAATCAAATAAAAACTTCGGCTATTTTATCATTATCATTATATTATTATTATTATTGATATAAATTATTATGGGTCAGAGGCTTAGAGCAAAATACATGACAAAGTAAACTTCCGTGAATCTAATATGATTTATTCACTACAAAGGAAAAAAAAAACGTATGCCCATGTCAGTATTTCTACGAAACAAATAAATATAATTACGTCGTTATCTTCCGTAAAATAATGTTCATTTTTTCCGTAAAATAATGTTGATGATTGTAAATGGACAGAGATACATACACTTATCTAGAAACATATTATTCTTAATGAAAAGGATTGAATCATTTTCCAAAAATATCGAATTTGATAATTGTAACATCCCGATGTGATATATAAAAAAGTTTAAAAAAATAAATTTGACTATCTATGTCATCAAAGTTGAGTTACATTTTTCGTCACACATTCATTTAAAACTCCAGAATTAAGTGTGCTTAAGCTGGAGCAGTGGAACGATGGATGACCTATCGGAAAGTGATTTGCAATATCGTGCAAGTGAGGCTAAAGCACGAGAAAAAATCGGATGGTGATTGGAAGGCAAGTAAAAAATGATGTCAAGCTTTTGAAAAATTTACGCACAGACTGTTGGAACTGGATGGGTCCACATGCCGAGAGAGCGGGCGTGAGAGGTCTATTAGTCGTGGACGGTCGGGCGTTATAAGTGGTATTAGAGCTGATTAGCCATTTCGATTATTACCTGAAAAAAACGTTTTGAGATATGTTGTGAAGCGCAACAAAGATGTTGTGGGGCGCAACAAGGATGTTGTGGGGCGCAACAAAGATGTTGTGGGGGCGCAACAAGGATGTTGTGGGGCGCAACAAGGATGTTGCGTTCTTTGAGAGGGGTTGAATTATAACATCCCGTGTTGTGATATATGAAAAGGCTTAAGAAAATTGATTTGACTATCTATATCACTAAAGTTGACTTACTTTTCCGTCACACATCCGTTTAGAATTTCAAAATTAAATGTGCTTAAGCTAGAGTAGTGGAAGGATGGGTGACTTATCGGAAAGTGATTCGCGATATCGTGCAAGTGAGGCCAAATCACGAGAAAAAGTCGAGTGGTAATTGCAGGGCCAGTAAACAATGATTTCGAGTCTTTGGAAAATTTACGCATCGACCGTTGGAACGGGATGAGGCCCACAGGCTGAGGAAACGAACGTGGAAGACCCATTAGCCGTGGACGGTCGGGACGTTATAAGTGCATATCAAGTGGTAACAACTCGTCTTGTGAGAATATAGTTAAAAGATAAAGTTTTGGGTTCGAAAAACACCAAGCGCATCAATAACCTACATAGGAAAATTAGTAAAAGTTTACATGTAAAAAATTAGTGTTGGTGTCCCGTAAAACTGTGAGTCTAAGTCGCGGGATGGGTTGTCACAATAATTTTGTCATATATTAAACAATAAGAAAATTATGCATTATAGCGAGAATTCGGGCAATGACACAACAGCGATACGTTTGTAGATTAGATCAAATCTTGGGTTTGTCTTATAATTTTATTATGCATTATAGCATATGGTTAGATCAAATCTTGGGTTGTCTTTTTTTTTCTTACTGAATCTTGGGTTATCTTATAATTTTATTTTGATGATTACCAGAAAAAAAAAAACTTTGTGTGATCATTAATAAAGTAATTTATTATATTTTTCTTACTGTGAAATAGATGAATCAGAGTATCAGACTACCGGGTTGTCATTTTGAAATTTCATTCGGGAGATTAATACGTGTATGAACCGTATCAATATCAGCCAAGAGCCGGACCAAAGCACGCCCTGTCTTCACCGCTTACCTACCAAGTGTTAAGAGCATATAAATAAAGTAATAAACACAAACACATATGTGTGGTATAAATATGGTTTCGTCAGCTTAATAACTTTCCTAATCTGAGATTTATGAAATCGACAACTACTAGCTTATAGTTTACCAAAAAAAAGCTGAATCATATCTTTTGTTTCATTCAAGCTGACGCTTAATCATAAGAGATGTCACCATGTTTGAATAGCTGAACATTCTTACCAAATTTGTCACTTTGTAACGATTTTAATAATTTGGTTTTTATCATGTATGGTGCAGCTAAACTGCTGATGAAACTTTCAGCGCCCGCCGTATTATTGGCTAAGGCACAATTATATAGAATGTTCAGGATTAAGTACACTTAATAATTGTTTTAAAAAAGAATAGGCATGGTGGCATGCATGTGTGATGTGTGAGGTATTGGGCGAACAACTAAACATGGTTCTAGAAAAATCGAATAATTAGCTTAACAAATCCTCCATTACGTACATATCAACCTCCCCAACTAATAAACTGTAGAATCCCAATTATAGATTATAAAAGTATAAATATTTCATTTATTACACACAACAATTCAAGAAAACCTTCCAAAAGGACAACTACTACATACAAGCACTACTAGGATAATCCATGGATCAAATCCTGAGTAAGAAAAAAAAAGACAGCAAGAAACTAAGCACACAAATCTTAAAAGTTACCATTTGACCCCCAGAAAAAAAGCTTGTAGTCATAAAAAAACATAAGCTTAACGACTTACTAAGTAAAGATCAATTAACACTTGGGGCGACGAGTTCATCCAATTGCTCAAGCGTCCAGCCTTATTGTTTTATGTTCGGAGAAGAGGTGAATGTGGTGACATTATCCCCGGCGAAGAGAGTCCATCCTCGTAAAGTCGTCGGAAACTCAGTCGGAGATTGCTCTGCTTCCATTTCTGCTTCTTAGCATTGTTGTTCTGAATTACCTGATCATTATCCGATGCTTTCTCAGCGGTCTTGTTGCTATTCTTGGACACAAAATCTTGGATCCGTAGAAGCGCCACATGGAGAGTATCATCATCCATGTTGGCAAAGCAAACCCTAAACCAGCCAGGTTCCGTGCACTGGAAGGAAGAGCCTGGCGAAACATTGAGCTTCACTTTGTCGATGATTATATGCCAAAGCTCAATCTCGGATTCAAACGAGTTACGAACTCTCAGTAGATGTCTCAGATCCATCCACACGAATAAACCTGCAGTGCTTATCAAGCAATTAATACCTGCTTTCTTGAGCCCTAGGGTAAAAACACCATGCCTTATCCCTAATCTTTTTGAACTTTCCATGAGGAAATTGTCCACGAAACTATCATCCGACAACATCGAAGCAAGCATGAACTGTGTCTGCGACGAAACTAGTCCGAAACTCGACATCTTTCTTGCGCATGACACAACCGAGTCGTTGTAAGAATACACTATACCAACTCTAAAACCGGGAAGTCCCATGTCTTTCGAGAGACTATAAACAATGTGAATCAAGTCAGCGTTGACTTCAGAGTCTTTGACCACCTCAGCGACGCTCACAAAATTTTCTCCAGCAAAGACGGTGGCAGCGTAGATCTCGTCAACGACTAGGTGAATGTTCTTTTTCGTGACGAATCGGACTAAGTTCTCAAGTGTGTCCTTGTCTAAGATTGTACCGAGCGGATTTGATGGGTTGGTGAAGAGTAGGCCTTTGACATTCTTGTTGGACTCTGTAGCTTTTTTGTAGGCCCATTCCACGGCCTCGACGGTTAATTTGAAGTTGTTGGAGCTGGAACAGTGAACCGGGACTATCTCGACACCTGTACGCCACCTCAAGTCTCTATCAAATCTGTAAAAGGAAAAAAAGGTTTAATGCTTCTGTGAGCTTCGCGTTGAATCAAGACCACCAAATTTAGTTGATATACCTTACACGTGTGTCAAAAGTAGAAAAGAGAGTCAAAACTTGATACTAATACTATTAACACATTTTGATTTGAAATTTGTTAACCCAAAACCAAAAGTATATGAGTGTTACATTCATGAAATTTCCCCTAACTTTTTTCTCTCTTTTCTTTAAAACCTGTTCACACTATCCATAATCATAACACTTTTTCCTTATTTTACAAAAAAAATAGCATTTTAACAATTTCCGGTCAATAATTTTGAAAATTTAAAACATATTAAAAACATTACTTTAAAATGTATATATTGTCAAAATGTGAAAATACTTACGCCGCATAATAAGGAGAGGGAACAAGAAAAACATCGCCTGGATCGGCGAGGCAGAACATAATCGTTTCATTGGCTCCGGTCGCCCCGCCACTCATCACTATCCTCTCCGGATCAAACGTTACTCTTCCACCTCTAGCCTTTCCCATGAAATGTGCAATTGCCTTCAATTTGAAAAGTTCGGTTAAATAATTGCCTTATATTAAGCTATCTTTTATCTACCAAACATATCAAAACTAGATTTCTTTATCCTATGCATTACATATCTACTGATGTTTGAATGCTATAGGTGAGATATTTGTCCAAACTGGTTATTTTGTCGATATCTGAACAAACCATGGACAAAACCGAATTAAAACAGCAAGGGAATTTACTGAAAAAAATATGTTTTACGTTTTCAAGAGTAACTATATTATCCTTAAGATATGTATGTGTGAAATATTTGTCCAAACTGGTTATTTTGTCGATATCGAACAAACCATGGTGCGTGCGTACGTCTGTTAACCTAAAATATGTACTAATGACAGACATGATTAAGTCTAAATACCTGTCTGAACTCTTTAAGGCCATGATAGTCTTGGAAATTAGCGATGTCGCTGAATTGATGAACACCCTCAGGGGTGCAAACAGAAGCTTTTGGGTTCTCTTTGATCCACTCTTTGATCAGGTCTAAACAAAGCTGTAATTTATAGAAACAAAATTGTGTTAAATGATGCATATAAAAGGTCACATTAATCATACACAAGAGAGTTTTATACACAATTGGGCGTAAACGTGTAATGCTTTATTGGTTTATTATTTGATTTGTAATATATATGGATATACCTGATTCTCTGCAAGACCCATTTGGATAATCCCGTGGGGATTTCGAGAAAGATGAAAAGGATTTTTGTCGTAAGATTTCCATCCATCAAAATACTCTGAGTTTTCTCCGTGCTGGTCGTTGGTCGCTATTCTCGACAAAATAGCACCGGTGTAACCGCCACTCTTTTTCAGAGAACCCATTTGTTGTTTCTATTCTCGCTTCTTTCTTGCAGTTTTTTTGCTTCTTCCAAGTATCAATATTGATCGTATAACTGGTTTGTGGTGTTTGTACTAATTGGTGCATGAGTATATGGTTTATATATAGGATGTAGGTTGAAAACAGTGAGGAGACCAAATAAAGTTGATATGGGGTCCCCCCTCCCCCCC
>NC_027752.1:268661-274187 GCF_000695525.1 Brassica oleracea var. oleracea
AACAAGCAAAATCAAGGAAGATTCTCCCACCCAAAACAATGCTGTTTATATTTTCAAAATGTGATTTTTTTTTACAATATGCCGAAGTGGTTGTGTTTCAGTAATTTTGCTACGGTCAACCTCCATTGTCTAAAACAATAACATCTAACATATTACAAGTTAAAACGAACATCATATTTCGAATGCAGTACACGAAATACTTTCGAATGTGGTTTCCTATATATTAGTACGTAATTAGGTAGTCGTATACTCGTATTTTAATAGTTTTTTTTTTGTTTTGAATTATACAGAAGTATCCTGGCTCCACAGAAGTGATCCAGACTAGTCATGTGTGCCACGTGTCGGTCTTCTGTCTTCTGTCTCTGACGATGCCAAAATGTTAATTCTCCAGTGGCCGGGATTCGAACTCAGGTGGCGGTACTCACAACTGTAAGCTCTTTACCACTAGAGCTAGAAGCTCCGGTTATTTTAATAGTTTCGCATTGCTTTCCGTTGAATTATTAAATTCCGTTGGGAAATAGTGGTAGAAGTTACACGTGTATTGAGTTAAACCGAAGGCTATTTCTAAGCAGCTTCTTACGACTACGAAGTCATGCATGAAAGTTAAGAGAAGAATATTTGATGGCGTACAAGAAAGAGAAGAAAATTATGAAAACATGTATAAGACTGATAATTCAAGACTCAAAAGTAGGGAAAATTTTATCACATTCTAAATTATTTAATGAACATTTGGCATGTAACATGCACATGTATATACATCGACCACATAATTCCAAAGTTTTACCTAGACATTTTCTGCTGATTAATTTTTTAGCGTTGTAGAATTTAAATTTAAACGTTGTTTTTATACCAGATGATTTAAGTTAGTTACCACCAAAAATGTTACCAGATTATGAAATGATGGTCCTTAACTTGAATTTCGTATCAAAAGATATATGAGCGAGAGTTTTATTCGATGGTGTTTGTAAAAATGGTTTTACCCGTCTGATTTGGCTCTTCTTTTATTTTTACTGAGCATATATTCACTTGTTTTCATAAATATGACCGTTACACTTAGCTAATATACGTATTTGATATTTAGAGTACTATATTGCACGAGGGATAACAATCACGTTACGAATGGTGACTGCGGTTTGAGCGGTGCGGGATAAGCGGTTCAACTGCAATACGATTTTAACCGTTATAAAAACGTATAGATATATGATATATGTAAAGATTTTTGTTATTGTTAACTGCGGTGCGGGACGGGGCGGTTGTAAACATTCGAAGCCTCGGTATGATATGATATAAAATTTGTGGTTGGACCCTTTTGAGGATCTTTATCGCTAATAAAAAATGGGGTTATTAAAAAAATTTATGGTCTGGGTCCTTACAAAAAGCATAAGACTTGATCAGGGCCGGTCCTTGTTTTATTGAGGCTACAAGCCAAAAATAATAATGTGGCTGGTTGGGGTCGAACCTTTAACCTCTTATAGAGTATACAGCCATTTAACCAATGGACTAAAGTTACTTTTGTGGATTTTGTGGCCGATATTATACTTAATAATAATAAGGCTGGAAGCCCATGCTTCATTGGCCTATGGCAAGGGCCGGCTCTGGACTTGATTCTTTCGTGTGGAAAATAAGGAACATTGTTTCTTCGATTTTTTCACTGTTCGCGGATTCCACTGACATGTGGCGGTCTGTGATTGGTTAACTTTTTATTTTATTTTACTTTTCTCGTACAAAAAAAATCAAATAAGAACTACTAATGTGGGGTTGTGCGATAGAGATGATCATAGTCGTATCGAACGCATGCATTCCGTGAATTTACTTGCACTCCACGCCGCAAAATTCTCCCGAGACGACCACGTGAACAGACCCCACGTAGACTCGTAGTAATTTGGAAGTCAAAATTCTTTCATTTTTATAATCCTTTTCTTTGAACACAAAGGTCTTCATTAACCTCAGTTTATTGATGTCTTTGGACTAAAGATACTAAGTAAAGTATTAAAATCTGATTTTTTTTTCTCTGCTTATATTAATGTCATAATAATTTAGAAAAGTTTGGCTGGGAAAATCAATTACAGGGAGACATGAAATCTCAATAATATAAACCAAATGTATCAACTTCTATGGGTTTTTAAGCAAAATTTTTTTTAATGGGTTTTCCTATTTGGAACTATTCTTTTTAGGTCAACATTAGGAGTTGTTATTTCTAACACTACTTTTCAAACAAAAACCAGGAACCCATTGTTCTAAGATCAGACGTATGTCTTGTGGAAATAACCAAAACTGTCCTATATTTATGTAAAACATATTAGTTTGTGAATATATTCTTATGTATCTAAGAAGACTTATTTATAAATCCCGTTTTTCACACTTACATATGTTTTTCCGAGGCAATCTATTTATAAACGGGATATAGTTAAAAAAAAAGAGGTTGTCTGGATAAAATAAAGAAAGAAGAGAAACAAAGTGTACTAAAAACACGGCATTCGATCATCTTTCTATTCTATATGCCCGACAGCTACCGACACCAACAGATTGCTTTCGGCAGTTTGATTTGGTAATATATCATTCCAAATTTGATATCATTTATATTTCTTGATTCACTTAGTATCAATTTTAAATATAAAATATAGCTCGTGGAGTGTATTAGGTATATATTCCTTAACAAATATTTGTCTGAGGTTATTCTTATGCACACGTAGACGTGTTCGATTAATTGTTTTTTCTTATACATGCCCATAGTAATAAGAACTGGTTTTATAATTTGCAAAACAAAAGTGTATCTTTTTTAATTTTTAGTCATAAAGTATATACTATTAGTCATGTAATCTGGCATGCGCAATTGAAATTGTTAAAGCCAAAAAATAGTTAATAGCAGTGTAAAGTGTAAATGTGTTTAGATTATTTATAAAAGTGAAGCAAACTTTTGAATGGTGAATAAGTCAAATAACTCACAAACATGCGAGGCGGAGGTTTGACTTGTTCACATAGATGCCGACTCAGCTTTTCATTCCTCAGCTGTCGGCTAATTGGACACGCTTCTTCCTTCTCCTTACATTAAAATCTTTTAGCACGTGGTCATGCTTGCACCACCCATATCTATTTTATTTCCGACATGGGCTTAATATTGGGTCGATTTTAGGCTTTTGTTTCATACAGATTCCTTTAACTTGACATTACGTCTGATAAATAATTAATTAAAAAAATCGAGCCTTTTTTTTTTTTTTTTTTTTTTGGACTGGGCGCGCTCTCTGAATCCCGGAGGAGTCGAAACCGTGTGCCTTGGGATCCAGTTCACTCTAGTATTTTACCACTAGGCTATTCTGTCCAAAAAAAAAAAAAAAAAAAAAAAAAAAAAAAAAAATCGAGCCTTGGATCTATATGTCAAAGTAAATAAAAGTTGTGGGGGTTGTTTTTGCTTCATAAACAAATTTAAGTAGAAAGATTAAGACATGGTAGTTAATGTCAATTAGAAAGGTCTTCGTCTGGTAAGAAGATCTGAGAGACGAAGTCTTGAAAACGAGAAGAGTAGATCTTGGGATGGACGGCTGAGATAGTCTTAGAGCTGTGTTGAATAGACTTGTAACAATGTTCAATGCGTTTCCTCACACCATAGTCTTGGAAAATGTCTATAATCCCAAGGTACAATATAACGTCGTACCATTCCTCTCCCCCTCCTTTAACGTTCTTCCCCACCACACTCCCTAATGATTCTCCTCTCTCCACCCTTCGTGCTCTTCCAGGTATCCTCATACCGAAGTTTGTGCTTGAGCTGCAAGAAAACCCATTTTTCACACATAGTTGGCATTGAGCAAAAGAGCAAGAAATTCTCAGAGACTGGTTACCTGTTTTGGAAGATGTTGGTGGGTGTTGTTTTGTAGACAATGCTTCCTTGTGGAGAATCAGAAGCGTTGGTTGGTGCTGGACTAGGGCACATGCTTGCTACGGATTGCACATTCACTGAGTCCTCACTATCAATTGAGTCTGTGTATCAAATGAAAATATGAACATTTCTTATAGTATTTAAATATATGATCATTTATGAACGGATATAAAATCACCTCTGCTCGGAGTGCATGAATACATTGTTGAAGAACTATCTGGAGAGTTCGTAGCTGTCTTCATAAACTTACTGCTGTCAACAGAGCCTGCGAGATTGACCAAAACGTATATACAATTTTATTTATCCTTTCCTAGTGAATTACTGTAAAACATGGGAGGGATATTTAACCTAGTGATGTGAAGCTATCGTATACAGGGATTAATCCATCAGTTGAGCCTGTATGACAGTTGATCACATAAAACGATTAATATAAGCTATAAGAAATGTCTTTTCATTTACGAGAAGAGAGACATGAGATGCTTTAATTTCACTCTACCTTGACATGAACCTTTAACTTGTAAACCAAGCATTAAGCTATAATCCATTATCCCTTCATCTTCCAAAAGCTCACAGTCTAGCTTTGTTTGCCTGCGCAAAGGGAATATGGTGAGCATCTAAAATCATTCTCTGGGACAAGAATGAAGATAGAAAGAAAGGAAAAGACTCACTTGAGGAGGCGGTGCCTTGCCAAGGAATCAACATAGAAATGAAAATCAAGGTCTATATCTTTAAGTATGGTTTTATCTCTGACTTTGATCTTCTTGTTAGTTCGGCCTTGTGATGAACCCTTTAGATCATAGACCTTGTTCATAAAAACATCTGACTGTAGTATGTTTGACATGACCACAAAATATGTCTGCTCAAGGAGAAAATAGTAGATTGATATTAAAAAAATCAGATGATAGAAAATATTTCAATTGCAATATCACACTTCACTTGATAGTTTTTAATATTTATTTGATACCTTAACACCTCCAACAGGTTTGAGAGAATGAGCTCCATAGTTCTTGGACAACAAGGTTGACCTGTATTTATGAATATGTTGGTAGTAGCCAGGCAACATCTCTAGTATCACCTACATGGAATGATTTATCCACAGAATAGAAACAAACAAAAAAAAAAGGATTGAGATGGCTCGAAAATAAGATAAAATCTTAATAAAAGAAATTAGCAAAGTAGTAGGTACCTTGATTTCGGATTTGCGAAGAATCTTAATAAGAAAGCGGTCATCTTTGCAGAGAAGAAACATATTACCAACTTTCCCAGTAGAAAGCTTCCTTAACGTCTCATCATTGCATACGGATTTCAAGTATTCAGCATGGTTAATATCCTCAAGCTCTTGCACAAGTCTACAAAAGTATAATAACATCTCGCTGGCTGCTCTAAACAACTTGAGAGCATGACATGTAATGAATAGATTACCTGAATCCCAAGGGACAATAATCCTTCCATACAAACTCAGTAATGGTTCCAGGTGGAAGATGTTTAATGTGCTTTGAAGAGTATCGAACCCGGTTCTTCTCTGTGGCTTTCACGTCCTTGGCTGTTATCTCCCTTGTACTCATTTCTCTCTCCCCCCTCCCTCAACTTCCACAAGGAGATTTCAATCCCACATCTTTGTGTGATGCTCCCCCCCCCCCCTAGAACCCTAT
>NC_027752.1:274274-290451 GCF_000695525.1 Brassica oleracea var. oleracea
CCCCCCCCCCCCTAGAACCCTATGTCGACCCAGGAAAACAAACCCTAGAATTCGAAATTCTCAGAGATAATCTAATAATTGATTCATACCAACACAAAAAAATTATCAAAATCTTATTCAAATAACCTACGAGAAAAACCACGTAGAAAAAGAAGAAGAAAACAAGAGGAGGAAGATATTATGATACCTGTCGCTTAGGAGCTGTAAACAAAAAGAGGAGAAAGAAGAAAAACGAGAGACTTTTTGTTTTTCTTGTTGAGATGGAAAAATAAAGAAGGAATGGTATATGCCAAATTTGGCCGTTGAAGTTCGCCCCTCGATGATCCAACTCATTTTCATCTGTTCGCAACCAAGTTCCCGCGTTCTGTTTGTTTTTCTGTTTTTTAATTACTCTTTTCCTAGATATATACTTTAAGGCCCATGTCCATATCACGGCCCAATTATAGGTTACACTCTATAGACTTATCGTGTTCATCAACCTGGGCCCTTGAACATGTGAACATCGTCGACGTGCTTCCCTCACGTTTATAAACGTGACGACGATGACTGACTTTCATTTACGGACGAGAAGATCCACCATTTTCTATAAATATATTTCATGTCATATATAGATGATGACAACACACACAGATAATGTATTTTAAGTGATTCTTAAAGCCAAAGTTTATTTCTATGATTCCATGCCAATGTCCAACGGACGATTTAATTCACCCAATAAATTTTTAGTTTCGTTCAATAAAAGCATATATTTTCTTTTGATTAAACTTTATTTTAGACACTCATACAGTTACATTTTAGCCAGCCAGAGCTGCAGATAAATAATTAGACAAGGTCAAAGATACGAGCTGTATACCTTCATATATACATGGTGGCCACTATCTTACCTAGCAACGGCCGGTCCATAAAATGTATCATTGCGGAGACACTTACGTATAGTACAGGGAAACAAGCTTGGATAGTAAACGCCAATCAGTTTGCATTCCAAAAAGCCGAACGGCACGCACGTAGAAGTTAGTTACAACGTGGGTGCAGTTCCTTATTAATCATGTGATATGTTCTTTCTTGAATCAAGTTATATTTTAATGAAAGAATCTAAAATTACTGATTCATCATAAATCTGCCAGTTTTTGAATACTTCTTATAAATTTCAGTTATTGAAAACCTAATTAATTAGTTAGGGTTAACATGGACCAAAAGCGGCCAACCGATGAGGAAATGGCGGCGGAGAAACCGTTTAAACCGGTACTCCAGAAACCTCCAGGGTTCCGTGATGAGCAGAACCCACCAACAACGGAACCGCCGTCGGGAACAGCACCGCTTCCACGCCGTCGGCCGAGGCCTATCCATCCGGTGTCACTCTACCCCGAGAAGAAACGTCGCTGGAGCCGCTGCCGCGTTTTCTGCTGTTGCTTCTGTATATTCCTCGCCGTGATTCTTCTCCTCCTCCTCATCGCCGGCGCTGTTTTTTTCCTTTGGTACAGCCCTAAACTCCCCGTGGTCCGCCTTGCCTCTTTCAGAACCAGCAGCTTCAACTTTTCTAGCGGAAAAACCGACGACGGTTGGTCGTTTCTGACGGCGGACGCGGCGACGATGCTCGACTTCAGAAACCCTAACGGTAAGCTGGGGCTTTTCTACGGAGATGCTGACGTGGCGGTGATCCTCGGAGAGAAAGACTTTGAGACCAATTTGGGGTCAACCAAAGTCAAAGGCTTCGTTCAGAAGCCAGGGAATCGGACGGCAGTGATCATCAGGACGAGAGTGAGGACACAACAGGTGGATGATCCGACGGCGAAGAGGCTACGGGCAGAGCTGAAGAGTAAAAAGTTGCTGGTGAAGGTGTCGGCTAAGACGAAGGTTGGATTGGCTGTGGGCAGTCGCAGGATTGTTACTGTGGGCGTTAGTCTCAAATGCGGTGGTGTTAGATTACAAACGCTTGATTCGCAAATGGCCAAATGCACTATCACAGTGTTGAAATGGTACGTATCAATATGAAATCAAGCATTTTAAAGGATATGAAGCGTTATGCATAAAATTATATATGTGTAGAATATTGATCATATAGCCATTTGATAATTGCAGGATTAAGTTGCGGTCATGAGAGAACGGTGTGGTTTGGCTAAGCCTCAAAGGACTTGTCAGAAACCATAAGAGCTATCAAATACTATTTTTTCAGCAATGTTTCTATTTCTAGTTCAGTTTCAATTCGTTACAAATATATATGTGTTATACATATACCTATTGATCATTCAATGGTTGTCGCTTGTGTTATGTTTTGGGCATTTAGAGTACCAAATTGTTTGTTCTTTTGATTGGTGAAAGTACTGTCATCAATGTGATTTATCCCGGTAACTAAAAATTTGGTATATCTATGATATCAAACAGCAGTTATTTACACTAATCATACACATGTTAAATCCTGGTACATAAATCCAACTATAACCATAACAAACGAAAACAAGTGAAGGAGAAGGTGAAGAGTTACATTTCACCAGCAACGAGCCCAGCGATTAGCCAGGGACTTGATCTCGCCAAATTCGCTTCCTCCGCCAGATTAATGATCGTATAAACAGCCGCCGTTCCGTCATTTTTGCATCGATAAACCACCATTAACGGCAGAGAGGAAACCAAAAAAATAACTCATACTCTTAAGAATTTGGCTTTTATGTTGTTGGCGAGTGTGAGCAATCTTGTTTTTTTATTCTTTTAAATGTCTTCTCTTCAATACAATGCAATAATCATTCAAACATTCGAAAACATAGTTATTTTTAGGATAAGTTCTAGACCAAATTCTTTAAAACAGATTTGTCAAACCTCACCCATGCTTGTAAGCAAGTGGAGTATATATAATATTAAAGTACTGACTTGTATAAAAATCACTCGACAGCTATAATATTTGTTATTCAGCGTCAATGTCAGCTTTGTGTTTTTCTTTTGCAAATGTCATTGTCACCCATACATATATACAAAAATTGAAATAACTAAAAGACATTTGTAAACTTTTTAAGATAATGATGATGGCAATAACTAGTCCATGTTAGAGTATTAGAGTTTTTTGTTTTTCCTTTCAGCTATAGTATTTGAATTTTTAGTAAACTAGTATTTTAAGCATTGGTTATTTAAACTCGATACACAAAGCTGTGAGCTTTTTAGAACTAGAATGTTGCTGACCAAAAAAAACTAGAATGGAATACTAGAAGATATAAACACGTCCTAGAACATGGCATCGTTAACCTGAGCAACATGTTAATTTTTAAACTAGTCACAAATAATAAATAGTTAAATACGCATCATTTACAAGGTAAATCATTCATGTCTTAGAGTATGAATATGCGTATGAACTAATTTGATACTCGCTCCGTTTGTGATTACTCGTTGTTTTAGACTTCGACGTACAAATTAAATTAAGAAAACATTTAATTTTATATATTTACTAGATAAAAACATCATTGCCAATACACCTAACAACATTTCAACCAATTGAAAAATAGATTAAAATATAAAATCAATAAATTTTGCATTGAGATTATAAAACAATACTAATTTTAAAACAAAAAATTTACCCTACAACGATAATTAATGTGAAACAGAGGGACTATTTATAAAAAGTTGCCTAAAGAGTTGTTTTTTTTTTTTGAAAGAATTTTAAATTTATTCAAATCAAAAAAACCTGTTTACAGAAAAACTGCTTCCTTTTCTATACATCAGACTTATAGAATAAACTTTTTTTAAAATTTCATAAACTCAAACTCTATCTTCTTCCAAACCACACTTCCATGGTCTTCTCATACTTTCTACCATTTTTCCTTCTCAATGATGTGATTCTATTCCTAACCAACTTGTCTAATCTTGCAATCAAACAAGCTGCTGGCTGAGATGTTTCACCAACCCTTCTCACATTTCTCTCATGCCAAACTGCATATAGCACTACTTGGAAGCTATACCTCAGTAGAAGTGTCAGATTTCTCTCATGTAGACCATTTGCCAAGAACTGAATGATCTGAGACCATCTATGTAGACTTCTATTGCCCGCCAAATCACCAATAGTTCCATACCAAACTTCTCTAGAGTAAAGACACTCAAAGAATAAATGGTCTCTAGATTCAGTTGCCGAGTTACATAGCCAGCAGGATGATATGGCTCTAGGATTCCAGCGAAAAATCCTATCACCCGTTGCTAGCCTATCATGAACTGCAAGCCATGTTATGAAAGAGAATTTAGGAGTACCTTCCTGGAACCAAATGCCTTTGTGCCACATCACTCTTGGCGATTTAATTCTGATCATCTCCCATGTTTGAGACGTGAGGAAGCCTTCCTTATAGTAGCCTGTCTCCCTTTTCCACAGACATACATCTTCCATCTGATTAAGGCCTCGGTTTCGCAAAGCCATAATTTCCTGCTCTATTTGTCGGGAAACAGGGTCTCTGTGATCCCTAGCTCTGTATGTCTGAACAACCCTCTCAACTGTAGAATTTATAGGTATGCCAAGCATGAGACACCCTCTCTCTCCAGTTAATTCAATCAATTTACCCAATTGGGACCATCTTTCAAACCAAAAAGATGTAGTAGAACCACTGTTAATCTCCACTTTAGTTAGCTGCAGAGCCAGCGGTCTGAGCTGTAATAACTTCTTCCACATCCATGATCCAAGACTACTCTTCTCCTTCACACTCCAGAACGATCCTTTACGTATAAGATACTTCCAAATCCACTGCACCCATAAAGATGATCTTGCAGTCAAAATTCTCCCAATCAGCTTCAAACAAGAGACTCTATTTGCTTCCAAAAGATTTCTCAAACCTAATCCTCCCTCTTCTTTCGGTTTACATACGTCTATCCATGCAATCTTTGCTTTCTGAGCTAACAGTGTCGGGCCAGACCAGAGGAACGCAGAGCATATACTATTAATTTCCTGTATACACATATTTGGCAAACGGAACGCTGCCATCCAGAAATTGATGATGCTATATAAGACGGAACCAATCAACTGCAGACGACCCGCAAAGGTGAGATGCCTTGCAGTCCAGGAAGATACCCGAGCTCTTATTCTAGCTATAAGAGGACTATAGTCTCGCACCGTCATTCTTTTAGTTAATAGAGGTAAGCCGAGATATCTTACCGGAAGAGAGCCTGCTTCAAAAGGGAATTGATCCAGTATAGAAGCACTATCCTCTGCTTTAACTCCAGCCAGATATATAGTAGACTTCTCTAAACTGATATTAAGCCCCGACATTCTCGCAAATTCTTTAAAAACCGCCAAAATGCCTTCAATAGATCTCTTCTTTCCATCTGAGAACACCAATACATCATCCGCAAAGCAAATGTGAGTCAGGTTCAACTCTTTACAATACGGGTGGTAACCTATTTGCTTTTCCTTTGCAGCTTTATCAAGAAGCTTTGACAAAACTTGCATGCTTATCACGAATAGGTATGGAGATAGTGCACAGCCTTGACGCAAACCCCTCTTGCTATTGAAATATCCCGCCAACTCGCCATTAATCTGAATAGAGAAAGATGCCATCTCAATACACCTTTTGATCCAAAGGATAAACTTTTCAGGTAGATTCATAGCTTTTGATCTAAAGAGTTGTTTTATAAAAAAAAATGCTATGTTGGTCGTCACGTTAACAGTAGGTCAACTTGACCTAGTAACACCCATCATTTCAAATTTTTGTTGGTAGAGTTTATTAGTTAATTATGCCAATGGTGCTGGTCTTACAGTGAGAGGAGGAGATATTTGAAATCCACCCTCCATCTTTTCTTTCCCAATAGTCAGGGTAAACAAAAAGGGAAGCAAAGGGACAAGAAAAGAAAGAAAGAAAGAAGGTTTTCTCCACCTTTAAGCATCCCAGCAGCAGCTCAAAGTCCTTTTTTTCAAAAAGAAAATATTATTTAAAATCCTCTGAAAGTTTCAAATCCTACTTTTTCATTTTCGTATTAAAAATGGATTCGTCAAAGAGACTAAATGAATGCTTCTTATCTGATTGATTGAATCTCTCACCGGAGCAAGAAATTGCCCTCTGCACTACATCTTCTCCTGCTGCTCTTCTTCGAGGTGCGTTTGATTTTTCCTCTCTCTTTTGTTTGTGAGTTTGAATTATATGCTTAGAAATCATGGAAACTGTGATAACCTTTTTTTAGCACATAAACAAGAATTTGCTCTATAATGCTAATATGTGCTTTTGGATAGGATAAAATCTGTTGATAACATGATACAGATTCAATGATCCTTATTACAGTTGCAGTTAACCAAGCAAAACCAATATAGTTTTTGTCGGAGAAAGATTAGAAAATCCGATGAGGACAAGCGGTTCTGCTTCATCCAGAAGCCAAGAAGAAACACGGTTTAAAGAGGAGGACGATGCTTCCCCCATGAGAAATCGCCAAGATCAAAACACCAGCACGATTCAATACGCAGATCAACAACAAGCAGAGCTTTTTAGAAAGCTTGACTCCTTAAAAGGCCACGTTCTCCGTGGCCAAGATTCACCAAGAGCCTCACATCATCAGCCACCACCTTATTACAATCCATATCCTCCTTATGGAATGTATCCTTCCCCTAGTAACCCGCCTCATGGTTTCCCAATGCATCAAAGCTTGTATGGTCATTACCCAAATCAGATGCTGCCTCGTCCTCCCTATCCTCCTCAAGGACATTATGTAGACATTGGTCCTGACATACTTGACCCCCACTTACACGACCCTAGATTCCTTCCTGGTACACCGAGTAGGTTCGCTGATGTCCCTGTTTCGCACCATGGTGGTGGTGCTCAAGGCCATCATCACACGAGGTGGCCTAGTGACATTAACTCTGAAATGGGTGGCGGTGCTCAAGGCCATCATCACACGAGGCGGCCTAGTGAAGTTAACTCTGAAACGGGCGGCGGTGCTTATGCTCGTGGGTATGTTCAAACTGCTGCTGATTCGCGTCGTTGCCATCCTCTAGCAGGAGGTGCGCCCTTTGTAGCTTGTCACAATTGCTTTGAGCTTCTCTACTTGCCTAGGAAGAAGCTTCTTCTTTCTCAGGCAAAGCAGCAACAAAAGCTGCAATGTGGTGCTTGCTCCGAGGTCTTCTGTTTCACTATTGTTGATAATAAGCTTGTTTTCTCTTCTTCTTCTTCTTCTGCTCTTCAGGAGACTAACCGAGCTCGTGTAGAGGTTGAAGATAGAAATGCAGTGGTAGATGATTGTCCACTTAAGGATGAGGAACACTCAGATGACGAAGGAGGAAGATCAAGCGTTTCTAGTGAACCACAAAAAGAGGTAGTCAAGTCTGTTCGCCGCAGAGCCAAAGCCGCTAAAGCTCCTCCTCCGGAAAACTCTAATCTTCTAGAGCTCTTTGAGTATTCTAACGTAAACAGAGCTGCACTCACTTATGGAACGTCGCAGCTAGGTTACAATAAGCAAGTATCCTTCACCAAACAAGAATCGTTAGCTTCTGAGACAGATATTTCTTACAATGGGTACTATAATAACACTGAGGACGATTCAAGGATCTCAAACGCCAGTAAAGAAGAGAGCGGACGTAGAAACCGAAACAATAAAACCGTAGCTAATGATGACCAATACGATAGGCAGCTAGAGGTTTGGGTGAATGGGCATCTGATACCTGAAGATCAGGTTATCAGCGCCGAGAAACAAGCTGGACCTGTTCAAGCTGGCAACTACTGGTAACTTTTCTTTCGGTTACACAAATTTTGTTTTTGGTTCAGAGTCGTTAGAGAAGTGATGTCTTTCTGATTAGGTATGACTACCGTGCTGGATTCTGGGGAGTGATGGGACACCCTTGTCTCGGTATCATACCAGTAAGAACTTTTTTTTTCACAAATTTTCCATTTTACTTTCCATTTTCTATGTTTGTATGAAGAAATGGGAAATAATTATTGGTTGGTGCAGCCATTTATCGAAGAGTTTAGTCGTCCAATGGCAGATAACTGCGGTGCGGGGAACACGGGAGTGTTTGTGAACGGAAGAGAGCTTCACGAGAGAGATTTCGAGTTACTTGCTAGTAGAGGTCTTCCTCGAGGCAAGAACCGTTCTTACATCGTTGATATATCGGGAAGAGTTCTTGATGGAGACTCTGGTGAGGAACTTAAGAGTCTCGGCAAATTAGCTCCAACGTAAGCACTACAGAGTCTTTGTAATAGAGTTTTATATTGATGTCAAGTTGATTCTGAGATTTTTATAACTCATTTGTCATTGATATAAATGTTGAAATGTGAATCAGGATTGAGAAGGTTAAGCATGGATTTGGCATGAGAGTTCCAAGATACCTAGCTTCATCAACTTGATTCAGCCTCTTCTTCTTGTTTCAATCTTTCCTTATTAGATTGAAATGTAAATTGTGCTTTATGTAACACAACACATCATTTGGTTGGTTGGTTATATTCTGATTTCTGACCCCACAGCTTGCCTCTGTTCCCTTTGTTCCCTTTTTTTCTTTTCTTGTTTTGGAAGCAAACCAAACCGGTTTGTGATTTTCGGTCTGGGTTAAAGATAACAACTCTGATTTTCTTGTGATCTTCTGGTTTTATGTAAAAATTGATATGTTTTGTTTTTTGTGGATCATTTTTTTATTCTGTATCAATAACTATCAACAAATAAAGTAAATTATCAACTCTGTTTTCTTAGTCATCATCACCATTTTATTATTTATAGATCTGTCGTGATAGGCTGTACCTGTCCTTTGAATCGTATTCAAGAAAGAAGACGCAGTAAAAGCTATTGCGGTAGATAGCTGACGCATGTCCAAATTTAAGAGGCTGGTCCACGATATAAAGATTTAAAACCCAATGGGGTCCAACATCTACGTCTTATTTATTCAGTATGGGCCTCATATTGTATCCCCACACCATGCATAAATTCTAGTTGATCAAAAAATAAATAAAAAAATTAGGACTTTCTACAAAAGACTTAAACATTAAACACGCTTTTTTTACGGCTATTTGATTAAGCAGTGAAACAAGTTTTAAGTTGGAAAACAATAATCAGATCTAAGGCGTCATGTCTTTATCTTTAGCTCTTCTATCAACGGTGGTCTGGTCTCGGTCACTCTCTCTAGATAAGTAAATAGGCAGTGAGCCGCGGGGGAAAACATGTATTCGCAAATGACATTTGTTCTCATGACACAACTTTGTACTTTCAGACAAATGTGTTTCAGTATAACGGTTGTTCATAACACTAATAGATTGCTTAGTCGATACATTTCGTTTCAGGCATACTTTATGCGTTATGAGATGTTGCAAGATTGTTTTCAATTAGTGGAAATCATTAATGGTGGTGGTGGTATCATGTCTCCGTGTATCTCATTGGCTTAATCATGCGTAAAGGAACAAATCATATGATTTGCTTTGCAATTATCTATTTAGTAGTATCTTTACAAAACAATTAAGAAAGTCTAATCATTATATTATCTTTCTTTTCTGGCTCTCTCTCTAGAAAACTTTTTAAATCTCACTAAAGCACGACCGACGCAACAAAAGAAAAACGAGTAATTTAGTTTACAGTATTATTAGAAGGGGGTTACAAAAACAAATACTAATGACTTTGAATTCAAGAAAAAAAAACAAAAAAAAAACACACTGTCAGAATTATTTACCAGGAAGCTCCTAGCTTTCATCAACAACCAAAAACATCCAAGAAAGCTAATTACAAACAATTCAATACCTTCCAAAAGCAACACTGATCTATTCCTTTTCTGTCTGTCTAGTTCTTCACACTTTCGCATGAAGATCGAAGGAAACCCATTTGGTTCCTCTCACCAACGCAATCAGATTTTCCTCAAATTCGTCGCCTTCTTCCTCCTCGTCGGTCTCACTTACCGTCTCATCATCACCGATTCCACCGACTCTCCGATTGCACAAGTAAGAACCTCGCCGGATCCTCCCGGTCTCACTGCCTCAGTTGCTCAAGCTCCAGCCCCCGTTTATTCCCCAGTAAACATCACCACTGCTGCTTCAGAGAACGGTAAGAGTGGATCTTTCTTTGTCAAATTATTCGTGGAATCAACACTAGAGAGTAAGATCCAAGCAACATGAAGAAAATTAGACATTTTTCCCCTTTTTTTTTTTTGCCCTCATCTAATCATATATCAAAAAAAAAAAAACTAAAATCACACTGATGTTTCTGATTGAACCAAACGATTGTAGCTTCCACAAAGTGTGACATCTTTAGCGGGAACTGGGTACCAGACCCGTCTGGTCCTGTCTACACCAACACCTCTTGTCGGCACATCCAAGAACACCAGAACTGCTTGAAAAACGGACGCCCAGATTCGAATTACCTTCTCTGGAGATGGAAGCCTCGCGACTGCGATCTCCCCAGGTTCGATCCAGAGCACTTTCTCGACAGAATGAGGAACAAGTGGTGGGCTTTCATCGGCGATTCAATCTCCCGTAACCACGTCCAATCCCTCCTCTGCATCCTCTCTCAGGTTCCCAAATAAATAAATAAATAAATAAAATTAAACTTTTCATCTCTTAAAAAAAAAAGAGAGATTCTGATGTAAAAGTTTGGGTGCAGGTAGAAGAGGTAGAAGAGATCTACCACGACGAGGAGTACAGATCAAAGATATGGAGATTCCCTTCTCACAACTTCACTCTCTCCGTCGTCTGGTCTCCTTTCCTTTTGAAAGCCGACGTCTTCGAGAACTCCCAAGGCGTTTCCTTCTCCGACATTCAGCTCCATCTCGACACCCTCGACCCCAAGTGGACCCATCAGTACGTCAACTTCGACTACGTTGTCATCTCCGGTGGCAAATGGTTCCTCAAAACATCCATCTTCCACGAGAACCACACCGTTACCGGGTGCCATTACTGCCAAGGCAAGAACAACCTCACCGAGCTCGGTTACGAATACTCCTACCGTAAAGCTCTTCGCTTGGTTCTCGACTTCGTCGCTGATCCTAACCGTAAAGCTCAGGTTCTGCTCAGAACGACAACGCCTGATCATTTCGAGAACGGAGAGTGGAACACTGGCGGGTTCTGTAACAGAACGATGCCGTTTAAGGAAAGCGAAGGAGAGATGAAGAGCGAGGATGAGTTGATGCGTGATATCGAGCTTGAGGAGTTCCGTAAGACGAGAGAAGAAGAAGCCAACATTGCGTTACTCGACACTACTTCAATGTCGCTTCTCCGACCAGATGGACATCCCGGACCGTACCGGTATCCAAATCCGTTCTCTGGGATGAAGATCAAGGATCCGGTTCGTGTTCAGAACGATTGTCTTCACTGGTGCTTGCCCGGTCCGATTGATTCGTGGAATGATCTTATGGTGGAGGTCATGCTTAACCGGGAGATTGAAAACAAGAATTAGCCCCTCTATTTCCTGATGTTGTTTCTTTGTAATTAGTTATTTTGTTCTATAAAAGCCCATTAGTTTGATTTTTGGGCCTTGAATGGAGCCAACTACAAGCCCGTGTCGTTCTCTATGTGGGGAACAAGACGTCGTGTCGATTTACTTTCTCCAATGTCGCTATCTTGCCGCTTTTGGTTCTTTCTTGTGTACAAATCATTAAAGGATGACAATTCTGAGCCAAAAACTATTTGTAGATCGTGTATTATTAGAGCACCATTAACATAAGTGCTTATAGATTGTGTATCTTGCCGCTTTTGGTTCTTTCTTGTGCCATCCCATTATGGATTGTTAGGTTAATGTTGCTCTTAGGATTTGTTTTTGTGCACTACAGATTTCAATATATGTTTCACAAAAGTTTATTTGTTTTAATCAAAATTTTGTTATAAAGTATTTCACTTGAATATACAAAAGACAGTCATTACTCTTTTTTTGAGTCTGCCGTTCACGTATGTATTGATTTTTTTAGTAACCTTTTGTCGTTTATTTTTTGTCACCATTCAGACCCCATGACACCCACTTCACCTAGAGCAGCTCCATCACCGTTTATTCCTAGTTGCTGCATCCCTAACTTTTTACTACATGCCAACTTTGCATGTGTTGGCCTATAGTATTATACAGTGGAACCGCCTACATTTCTAATCCACACAGATTGAGATATAGCAAATAATAGAACATAATAAAATAAAATAATACCATAGATTTATAACCACAAGTACGCAATATATAAAGGAACTGGCTATAGGTTGTTACCATTGAAAAAACATGCACAAATGAGCAAGAAGGCCATATAAATTATTGACTTCATCACATTAAATTCTTCAAGCTTGCATTAATGGCATATGCAAACACTCCGCATATCGCAATCATACCAAGTCCCGGTCTGGGTCACCTCATCCCGCTCCTCGAGTTCGCAAAGAGGCTCGTCGACCACCACCGCTTCACCGTCACATTCATCTTCCCCGGTCAATCATCACCGTCTAGTGCCCAAATAGCCATTCTCAACTCTCTCCCTTCCTCCATAGCCTCCGTGTTCCTCCCTCCCGTAGACCTTTCCGACCTTCCCTCGACGGCGGGAATCGAAACTCGGATCTCACTCACCGTGACTCGTTCTAACCCGGCGCTCCGGGAGCTTTTCGGCTCGTTATCGGCGGAGAAACGTCTCCCGGCGGTCCTCGTCGTCGATCTATTTGGCACGGATGCGTTCGACGTGGCCGTTGAGTTCCACGTGTCACCATACATATTCTACCCATCAAATGCCAACGTCTTGTCGTTTTTGTTTCACTTGCCGAGACTAGACGAAACGCTGTCGTGTGAGTTCAAGGACTTGACGGAACCGATTAGGATTCCCGGTTGTGTTCCGATAACCGGTAAGGATCTCTCGGATCCGTGTCAAGACCAAAGCGATGACGCATACAAATGGCTTCTCCACAACGCCAAGAGGTTCAAAGAGGCTGAGGGGATCCTGCTTAACTCCTTCGTCGACTTGGAGCCAGACGCTATTAAGGCTTTACAAGAACATGCTCCTGATAAACCACCGGTTTACCCGATTGGACCATTGGTCAACAAGGGTTCTTCTTGTTGTGCCAACGATGAGTATGAGTGTTTAAACTGGCTGGACGACCAACCACTCGGTTCGGTTCTATACGTTTCATTTGGAAGTGGCGGAACACTCACGTGTGAGCAGCTTAATGAGCTCGCTTTCGGTCTAGCGGAGAGCGGGAAACGGTTTATTTGGGTCATACGAAGTCCGAGCGGGATAGCTAATTCTTCGTTCTTCAACTCACACAGCCATACCGACCCGTTGACCTTCTTGCCACCAGGGTTCTTGGACCAAACCAAAGGAAAAGGCCTAGTGGTCCCGTCATGGGCACCACAGGTTCAAATCTTGGCCCATCCATCCACCGGGGGATTTCTAACACATTGTGGATGGAACTCGACTCTTGAAAGCATTGTGAATGGTGTACCGCTAATAGCGTGGCCTTTATACGCAGAGCAAAAGACGAATGCATTGCTACTTGTGGAGGATGTTGGGGTGGCTCTAAGAGCGAAAAACAGTGAAGATATGATTGTAAGAAAGGAACAAGTGGTGAGAGTGGTTAACAGGTTGATGGAAGGAGAAGAAGGGAAGGCTATAAGGAATAAAATCAAAGAGTTGAAAGAAGGAGCTGGAAGAGTCTTGAGAGAAGATGGGCTCTCTACGAAGGCACTCACTGAAGTTTCCTTAAAGTGGAAATCTCACCAGCCAGAGGTGGAACAAGACACGACCCACAATATATGTAGTACTTAACTTTCTTTGTTCTCTGATGGACTTGATCCAAGAATAATGCTGATCTACCCAAATAACTAATAAAGCTGCTTCAGTCACGCAACCAAAATTCATATATGATGTAGACTGCCAAGCAATCCTTTTACACCCATCTCAGAACATAAAAGCACAAAATCTAAGATAAAATCACATCTAAAAGCTATGCATGACAAAACACCAATTAAGCATTTCCCTCTGAAACAATTTGATCCTTAACTGTTTCTATCGCTGGGTCGATGATAGCTGCAATGTTATTTCCGAGAGACGACCCACGCAACCTATCAAGAAACGGCTTCAACTTCTCAACAAGATCGCCAAACAAATCATTCCTATGAAGTTTTGCAATTTCCAAAGTCTTCCTCAAGACTCCATTCCCGTATTCGTCCTTCGCCAATCTCACCAACGTATCTTTGTCACACTTAAGAATCTCTATGACGATAAAAAGCAGAGAAAACAACACCGTCTTGTTGTCGCCACCGAGAAGCTTCTCCACAACTTGGCTTCCATGTTTCAGAAACGAAAGCTCAATGTAGTGGTAATGAAGCCCAATCGCGATCAATGTCGTACACTCGTAGTTGAAGAGATTAAGCACGTGTTGTATCACGGTGTTTCCCATATCAATATCTTTGGTTAGGTAGAGAGCGTGGAGTCCTATTTGGCGTAGGATTTTATCATACACTTTCAAATTTCCTCTTTTCTTGAAAACGTACATGGTTCGTAATAGGATGAAACCACCTTGAAAATCGGTTGTAATATCGGTGAACCTTTGCTTGATTGCTGCCCAAACAACTGTGTCGGTTTCTTCAGATTTTCCTAGGATTATGTGAAACATGAGCGTGCCTCGTCTTGTCTTGACGAACTTGACAAATAGATCAGGGTCTGACGTTAGCTTCTCGACAAGCTTGTGGAGGTGATCATAAGATGATGTTGAGAGATTCTCATCAAACTCAGCCATTAACACGTGCAACCGCATGTCGTTTTCTGTGGTTTTGCGTGTAAAATCGAGTTTAAGCACATGTTCGATAAGGGAGATTCCTAAATCGTCCATGCTCAGCTTGTAAACTTTATCTGTAATTAGGTCAAGAAATTCATCTTTGTAGAAATCATCGGCTATTGTTATGACTTTCTTAAGTATGATGCAACCCTTGTCATCACGCGCTAAGACCAACGCATGACGGAATGTGATAGAACAAAATAGTTTCTTGTGATGTATGTTGCAAACACTTAGAACGTGTGACGCAAAATCATAGCCGCTTTCGTGAGTCATAATCTCAGTGAACTCCATCATGATTGGGTAGAAAAAAATTGTATTGACATCATCTGATATCCCGAAGATTCTTCTGAAGCGATTCATGCCTAAGTCGTCTCTGATAATTTTGATGAAAAGATCTAAATCTGATGTTAACAGACTCGCAAACTTAGGGAGCTCATGACAACTATTTATAATGAAAAGAAACTCCTCCACCTCAACTTTCTCGGAACTAGTCATCACACTTCGCACGTACATGCCAAGTAGGGGTGGCAAAAGGTTGCCATCGTTTTCCATAATTTGAGGAAATTAGTCGAACGCTTTTATATATTTGTTTTGGTTCGTCTCTCTGTGTGGTGTTTGAACTATCAATGTTCAATTGGTATTTATAGCTGTATAATAAGATTAAGGGTTTTCTGTATTCCTAACTCGGAGAATATAAAAGGGATTTCTTGTGAGAAAAGGAAAATTATACTGATTTTTCTTATTAATATTTTATAAAGTTTTCCCTAGTCATCTTGGTTGTATTTTGTTCACAATAAATAAATTGGAATTTATAAATTAAAGAGAGTTCGCCCTAGAGCTCCCAGACACGAGTATCGAGACTCGATTGCAGCCGCCGTTTCTCGACGCCGGTGAGCCCTCTGGCCGCCGGCGTCGGGTCCTCCGTTTTAGCTCTTCTCATCTTTCTCGTTTCCGTTTCGTTTCCACCGTTTACGTTAGCCCTCCGACCTGGTTCTCCATCTCTGTCAATATCTCTGCTCACGCCAAGTTTCCTCTCCGTAGAAAGCTTGTCCTTGTGAGTCGCAGATCTTGGTTGTCTCATTACAGATCTGGTTCCACCGGATCTGACTTTTCATGGGGGATTCCCCAACCCGTCGAGATTCTCGCCTGTTTCAGTTCCCGTTTTCCATCACCGTCATCGTGCTGCTATGCTCACCTCCCCCTCAACGAATACCCACCCCTTGTTGGGGTTGAAGCCATTCATCCTCTCCAAGTTGAGCCTCACAAGCCAGATCCGCCGCCATCTCTGCACCAAAATAGGAAAAATAGGAAAAGCTTTAGCTATCTTCCTACGCTGTGTCTCATCTCTCCATCTGTTGGTCTGAGGCCTGAGCCGATGACTCACCACTCACCAAATGTATCCCATCCAGTCACCCGTCGCTGCACTTCAACGGCTGTACTGTCATCTTTCCGAAGAGGTCAGTTTTCTTATCTCCTTGGGGTCTTTACCAAAACAGATGTGCAAATATGGTCTTATCTCTCTTGTG